>NC_133769.1:294849292-294931792 GCF_003597395.2 Chelonoidis abingdonii
GGTACTTTTAAAAAATGTTACCTTAGAGAAGGCTTGATTAAAACAAGAATTTGTATATTTCTTTCATACATGTAACACAACATCTAGTGATTGGTTGCTCGTTTAGGGAAAAAAATACATTAGAATATAACTTTTGATTTACTTTTTAGCTTAAGCCAAAATAAATACATCAGAGAAACTTTGTGGAACTAATAACTGTAGATTCCTTTTTAGCTGCTTCAGCCTTACAGCATCCCTGGTTGATTTCACTGTTGCAATCAGATCTTCTGTTCTTCTCTGAGATTGCCAAGTAAATAATTAGGATTCTTGTGTATATTCGAAATTAATCTTGAGGCTTTTGGAGGTATAGTGACTGGTTCTGCAGTCACCATAAAGAATATTGCTTTGTGTGGTGAATTTTATTAATACATGAACATAGAATGATTTTTTAAACATTCAGATTTCAGTCAAGCTTGGGTCCAGGGGATGAAAGTGTAATATAATACAGTGGTCCTCAATATTTTTTAATACATAACTTAATCAGCACAGTTTATCTTGACAGAAATATTTTTAATGATGGCAAACAAACTTACCTGCAAGCATTTGACAGCATTATTTATTAATATGAGAAATGAATTGTGAGATGTGTGATTGTGTGATGATGCACTCATTTAGTTCCTTTTTTTCTTTTACTAATCTCTGTCATGTTGGATTTATAAATGGAACTGAGTGACCTTTGAAACTGTGATGGAAATGAAGAGATAAACACAACTTGAAAGGACAAACCAATTAATATAAATGTGTTACACATAAAGAACTGATTTCAATTCATTGCTATGTACGTAAGCCTTTTGGGTAATTAGCTGAACAAAACAGTAAAAACAAAATATGTGACAGAAGTATGATATATACATTTAACTTTTCCATAATAAGGTACATCTTTCTTATGTCATGTGTTTCACACTACAGAAAAGCCAAAATATCTACTTGACTGTAATGCAAAGAGCAATGATAAATTACATGATTTGACAAGATCCTTTTAATTGGAAAGCCTGGGTGAGAATTTGTTGCATTTGTTCATTTTATACATTTGTATAAATAAAATATAAAGTAGTAATCTTCCTGCTCTCTCTCCCTAACTTGATTTTCCTCTCCAATACTTATAATTGATCTCCTAAAACATGTGCAGTATGGTTTTAAAATATTCTAATCCAGGAATTTCTAAATGGGGTATTATTTTTTCTGCAGTTGCCCTGTACTGATAAAAAACATTTATCATCCTGAGATCAATAGAGACGTCTTGGGTATTCTTGTTTAAGAAAATTACAGCATCTCTCTCTCTCTCTCCCCCTTATTTATTTATTTTTCTGATAAAGAATGAACCTTGTGTTATATACATTTTAAACCCCCTGCACATATTGTTCTCTTTATAAGCTTAATTACAGAATACGATCAATTTAATATAAAGGTTTCAAAATATTGTTATCGATGCCCAACAAGGAAAAAAAGAGAAATACATGCTTGACATTTTAAAACAGTTGCATTTGAAAGACTTTCACTACTAATTGATTTTTAAAAGAGTTCTTTGGAAAAGTGAACTCAGAAATGTTTGGAAGTGCCTTGGCAGTCTTCCAGAACATTTACTACAAAGCATAACTAGGCAGTTTCTGAGGCCACCCTACATCAGAAAAGATGTATTCTATGTATAGCTTAATCTAATTTGGTATCCTAGCTGTACACTTACATACTGAACTGTGTGTATTTTCAGTATTTTGTGGACATTAGATATTCAAATGATCACTTGGCACAAAGAAACAATTCCCTTGCTGTGTCAGAAACAGGGCTTTAGAAATAAGATTTTTTTTTAAAGTTCAGTAAAACAAGCTATAGATAACTCTGGCTGTGCTCCATTAGTATTGATTTCATTATTTTAAGCAGTTTTTTGAGCATCTTTATGTGCTGATACTATTTCCTGCCATTGAATCACCAAACTGTTCATTAAAGTCAATATTTTTGCACAGGGTGTAAGAAGATGTCCTTTATTATGTACAATAATCAGTTTTTTAAAATTACATTTAAGCATGGATTGGGTGGTATTGTCTATTCTATAATATTTTAGAGTTCTTTGTTAGCTGACGGAAGTTGAAACAAAAATTCTACTTTTTTGTGGAGTATAAACTTTGAAAACCTACAATGACAGCTGAAATATTAATGGAAATTATACATCTATTCCATTTCAGCAAAAGAGCAGACCAAATGATAACGAGTAACATTGACTAAAAGCAATTACTTTAAAAGAGTACTGCTAAGTATCTGAGAAAAATGATTTCTTTGACTAGTTGTTGGTCAGGCCCTGTGTGGTGTTTATTGATTGAACTTGAATATATAGCTCCCATGATTGAAAATGCTGCTGGTAATGTCCTCTTTACAGTGTTGAGTGTCTTATTGAGAATAATAAGAAATAAATTTATACAGAAAACAAATACACATTAGAGCCTTAAATTAGCCAGTTGTAGCCTACGGATTACTCATGATATTAATTTTCTAGCCTGTGATCGTTTGTGAAACTAATGTTTAGAATGAGATGGTGAAATCTGTGTTTAAAATAAAATGTACATTATCTTTTTTCTCTGTATCTTGATAATCTACAATGTACCCTACAATTGTGCTATACTGTGAAGTACAGTAGGCTTGAAAAGAGCCATAGATAATACTTCAGCAAGTATTTCTCCTCAGGGATAGATGTGGCAAATGTATTTAACTCATGCTTCTTCCCTCCTACTCAGAAAATCTCACCTTGGTGTGAGTGAGTGCTGGTTTAAAATGCTGCCAATCTACTAGAATGGGTACTTTGAGTAGAGGTCTTCTAGACAGTGTCTGATTCTATTGCCTGGCTATACCGAAAGAAGGACAGGAGACATTCAGTATGAGTTTAATCAGGCTGCAACTTTATTATTAGATGTCTGGGACTACCCGGCAGATGAGTGTATAGTACAGGTAACCCCATGTTTATTCCATAATTACCCAGGGAGTTTTTATCAGCTCCCCCTCTTCTTCCATCCAAGTCCCTCCAAAAAATCCATTGCTGGGACCTTACCATCCATTCGCTGCCCCTTGTAGGGAGGTTAAGGGGGGCTATACGAATGTGGGGTTGGCTCCCTGCCATACCAATCATAGGATTTCCCAACTACCCGCCCCCCATTCCTTTAACAAACAGTTCTTTTTAAGTCCTTTTCCCAGCCATTTATTAAGTCACTGTATACCTTTGCTATGGAGTACTTGCACTGGACATCCGCCCTACACTTAAATAATGAATTGTGACATACGGCCTACCGCCATTCATTCCATGTATGAACAGAACCCTTCCTGAACCTGCTGTGGCGAAGGTCAAAAAATCCCAACTGCATCCAAGCCAAGGTGGCCATCTATAATACCAGGAGGAGGATGTTGGACAGGGATGTGCTCTGTGACTGTGGGACCTATTTCCATTCCACTTTTGTCTCACATATCCGGGCAGAATTCCTTTGGACAGCATCTGGTGGTTCCCTAGACAGCTTTGAGGAGCAGTGGGCACTGTCCAGGTTCTCTGCTCAGTGTCCCCCCTCTGGGGGTTGGACTAGATGATGGGGGTTGGAGTAGGTGACCTCCTGAGGTCCTTCCCTGTTTTATGATTCTATCCCTAGTTTTGAACCTGTGACCTCCACTCCCTGCCCAGTTATTTCTTAGTTGTCCCCCGTATTTAGTTGAGTCCCGGGTCCAGTGGCTCCTCCCATATGGCTCGAGGAGGGGCCTTTAGAAGCATGCAGACTTGCACTTGCCCATCTCCTGAAATTTCAATAAGGCCTCACTACCCTCCTTAAAATAAGGGCAGCTAGCATAATGCCTACAGCAGGTGTTGACCAAACCTGGTATTTTATCACCAAAAGGGGAAGGAGGGTAGATGCCATCTCAATCTGCGCCATGTAAAAGGGAGGCTTTAGGCACAGGGCTGCCCCCTTTAAACCCTGCATTCCCATGGGATGAGTCAGCCACCACACTGACCTTTTCGCAGCAGTTTTCATATTCCCCCCCACAGCCATAAAGCACTGTTCCCTTCATTCAGCCAGCCAGCCAAATACCACCCCTCCGCCCCGCTGGGTGGTCATTGGTGGGCTCATTTCTGTCAATGCACTTAATTCTGAAGGTGAAGCAGTTCTCCAGACACCCTACCTCACTGTCAGGAAAAATGTTTCCCATACTCTATCCTTTCTCTTTCTTGTTCAGGGGACCAGAGACCAGAGAAATTGTCTGGTGACATGTGAATGTAAAATGCATTTTAGTGAAACACTATGGAAAATAGTTTGGATATTTAAGTCATCAGGTACAAACCCTAAGAACCTTTCAGTTACATTAACTCACACAACTTGCATGCACCCACTTATTCTTACCTTTTGGTACATCTTTGCAATTCCCACTGAAGTAAGTTGGAAATATGTATGCATATTCAAGTGTAGATTTGAGCCTATTGTAAATAATGATGAATAGTACACGTAATAGTGCAACTAATAATACCCCTTAGGTGCTGCTACATATAAATAAAATTCTTATGAGATCTACACAGGCATACAGGTTCAGCTGCATGGATCAAATTGCAGAACTGCAGCCAAAAATTATAACATCAACATTAGATTAACACAAGGTTTTGATATTTGATTTTTTTTCCTTTCCAAGAGCATTTTAAAATATTAATTTCTCTACTAATTTTATTCTGTACTTAAGCAACTGTAAAAATCTGTTGAGAAATATTAGCACAAAACTACATATTTTATATTTACATTTCCCCATAGTCCAGCCTGGTAAAATTGAAAGTAGTGAAAATTTCATGCTATGTGTGATAGAAAATAATATTTTAGTCATTTGTAACTCTTGGTTTTTGTAAAATTTCAACTTGCAGAAAGTGCCCAAGACAAAGAGGAGGCAGCTTGATCTGAATGCAAAGGGGTGAGGAATGTGGAGTGGTGAGGAATGTGGGGTGGGAGGGGGAATAGGAGCAGAGGTGATGCGGGTTTGCAGAGGCCCCCTCGTGCATCTGCCTTATGATACAGTTGTATATGATCATACACTGTTTCCCCGCATAGGATTACTGCCTCATTTAGCACCTAGGATAGACAGTGCTCTAGGAATGAATCAAGTTTGTGTTATAAAGGAGGCTGTTGTCTGTAGGACTCCTGCCTCATTTCTTTCAGAAGCTGGAAGGTTTGTGTTGAATGAGGCAGGGAAGAGAAGGCTAAGAAAGTTGAGTGGCACCCTGGAGAATTTCGCAGGTCATCTCTAATTTTGTGTTCTTCATTTTCTGGATGCATAATATGAGACATCTGAGATCAGATTTGCAGAAATGCTGAATGCTCGCAACTGCAACTGAAGCTGGAACTCTGCGTTGAATGTATAAAGCCTATTTTTAAAAAAATGGTTAGCACAAATCAGGTCCTTGGTCAGGGGTTCTCAAACTGCGACCCTTAGGGGGTCATGAGGTTATTACATGGGGGGGTTGCGAGCTGTCAGCCTCCACCCTAAACTCTGCTTTGCCTCCAGCATTTATAATGGTGTTAAATATATAAAAAAGTGTTTTTAATTTATAAGTGGCATCACACTCAAAGACTTGCTATGTGAAAGGGGTCACCAGTACAAAAGTTTGCAATTCATTGTCCTAGGTGTCTCAGACTGGATACCCAGAATTGGTGGACACAACTGATAATTTCGGTCTTAATCTCATAGAATCATAGAAGATTAGGGTTGGAAGAGATCCCAGGAGGTCATCTAGTCCAACCCCCTGCTCAAAGCAGGACCAATCCCCAACTAAATCATCTCTCTGTGTCTCAGTTGCCCATCTTTAAAACGGAGATAATACCATCTATTCTTACCTGATTGCTGTGAAAACAAATACATGAATGTTTGTGAAACTCAGATACCATAGTTATGAAAGCCTGCAGGAGGGTATTAATAACCCTATATTTAGAGCTGGGTTTGAATAGTGCTCAACAAATAAGGCATTGGGCTACACGTTAAACAATGAGGATAAAATAAAATATTGAATAGTTCTCCTTTAGTGAGCACTGTCTGTTCTGCGCGGTCAATGAGGCAGGGTGACATTTCCTGATCATGTAGGAAAAGTCTGTATCAATCAAGGTTGCAAAGGCAATGTTAATTCTGGCATTTCCTATCTTTTGAGTGTTTGATTGTGCAACCTATTTTTAATACAGTTTTTGGTTGTAATATACAGCATATGAAAGTCATTTAAGGTGATGTTTGGATGGAGGCCTGGTGACATGGGTTGAGGCCTTTTCTACATTTATTTCCATTTTCTCAGTCCCTTAAATGCAGTAATATTCAAACAGACTAAACTTGCTGTTGAGAATTTCCCCTACCCCCAGCTAGTCTAACAGCTACTGTGGTTATGGCAATGGAAAGTTACAGTGTACTTGCTGCTCCAGCTGCTCTCAACATATTGGACAGAACATTTATTATCATGGCAAATCCCGGTAAATAATATGGCTTCCCTAAAGACTTCAATTGCCAGAATTCTTTTTAAATATAATGTCTGAAAATGATTGGTGCAATTAGAAAGGGAAAGAGAGAGATCTATTCTACATATAGACACAGATCCCTGTATGTAAATGCAAGAGATTCATCGATTCTAAGGCCAGAAGGAAAATTGTGATAATCTATTTCAGGGGTGGCCAAACTTACTGGCCATCTGAGTTGCATACGACAATCTTCAGAAGTTTGAGAGCTCGGGTGCGCCTGCCAGGGCTTGGGGCTATAGCCCTATGGGACATGCTTGCCGGGGCTCGACATTTCAGCCCTGTGGAGTAAGGGGGTCTCAGGGCTTCTTCCCCATGGGAGGCACCTGCTAGGGCATGGTGCTTCAGCCACACTCCTGTTGAAGTGTAGAGCCCCAGAGGTGCACCCCACAGGGCTGTAGCCTTGAAACTTCCCTCTCCGCTGGGCAGAAGCCAAAGGCAACGCATGAGAGGGGCACCATGGGGGTCTCATGCCCACCCATTTTTTTGCCAGACTTTGCTGGCCCCATTCAGTCACATGATGCCGCCAGGCCCTCTCCGTGCAGGGCAGCTGCTGGAGCAGGCAAGCTGGGAGCTGTGGCCATGGGGAGAAGCAGCAGCTACCAGTTGGGAGCTGCAGGGACAGCAGCTGCCTTTGCTGCTGCCTCTCCCTGTGAAGCTAAAGTAGTGCTCACTCCCTGCAGCTCCCAGTTCTTTGCCACTGCCTGCCTGTGCAGAGCTAACACCTGGGATATGCAGGGAGCGGCCACTGAGGGTAAAAGGGAGACTGTGCTGGGGGGCATGTCTCAAAGTGTATGTGTGACCTTTAAATTGTGCCCCACACTCTCAGCAGGCACCAGCCCTCTCTAGCAGAAGCCCCTAGCCCCACCACCCCACTGCAGGGCAGAAGCCTTGAGCTCCCCAACACAGTCTGATAGGCAGAGAATGGTAGGGGCATGGGGCCTCCACAAGCTGCGCTTTCACTGTAAAAGAGCCACATGCATCTTGCAAGCCACCGTTTAGCCTCCTCTGGTCTATTCTGACCTCTTGTATAACACAGGCCATAGAACTTCCCCAAAATAACTTCTAGAACATCACTTTTAGAAAAACACGCAATCTTGATTTCAAAATTGTCAGCTTGGAAAACTCACCAAGACCCTTGGTAGATTGTTTCAATGGCTAATTACTCACACAGTTAAAAATTGACTCCTTGTTACCAGTCTGGGATATGTTGTCCTATAGCCAGAACAGAGGATCTGGAAAACTGAGGTTACTGTGCAATGTTTTAACCTTTTTAACCAGATGGGATGCATAAAGCACAGACATGGTAGCTTTACATAAACTGCAAACAAGTTTTCAGTGAGATATTGCTGTTTCTGACTCTGAGAATGAACTGTTTGTCATTAGATGCCAAAGTCTAAACCAGAACAGAAAATATCCTCACTTAATGGCTGAGGAAAGATCTTTGAAGAAACAGACAGCTGCAAAACCAGAAATATAGGAATATGTCTGGTGACCAGTAAAAAGAGATACCCAGTTACCTCAATGGGAATGATTGCTAGATGACTGGAAAGGAATATAGATCATTCCTAGTCCAACACATTTTACAACTCTAGGTCTTGTGTCCTGATTTTCCTACCTATAAGCAAGCATAAATGCTTCAAGGAACGGGAGCACCTACATTAGGCAAAATTACAGCAGCTCCACAAGTCAGTAGATCTCAAAGCCATAGTGACAGTGTCTTTCCCCAAACTCTGAATTAATACTTATATCCTTCACCTCTTTCTTATCTTAAGAGACTATCACTGCAGCCATAACCGGAGGAAGGTAAGTTTATTTTACTTTCATAGTTTTTTTTTCTAATTTTCTCTATGGGCAGAGTCCTAAAGCCCCAATGGTTCAGTCTCTCCTGGACTTGGATGGTTTTACACTAAACACTAACCTCAGTCTCAATTCTGGAATACTAGTACTGTGTACTCTCCTGTTTCCTTTTCTCCCTGACCCCACTTTGTCTCTCCCTCTATTTTGCTTTATTTGCTTTCCATACCATACAGATGATTATAGCTAGTGGAATGGCTTTTCCTATAGCCGGGCCTCTGGTATTCCATGATTCTGTGACCACACAATTTGCTGCTAAATTTACCTCTTGTGCAGAATTTTGTCTCAGAGTAAGAGATTTACGTTTATTAATTTATGTTTTGTCAGTTGTATTTGTAGCCATGATAGCCGCAAAGAGAGTTTTGAAAATGTGAACTGAAGGTAAACTAAATATGGTGTTTCCTGCCAGAGGCCACAGACAGTTTGAAATAATAGCTCTAAGAGGTGTACCATTCATGTCAGTAAAGACTCTGTGAACTTCACAATTCCACCATTGCAGAAAATGGCATTTTCCCAGGATGCTGCAGAATTCAGACTTTGTTGCAGCAAAATGCTATCTAGTATTTTGCTTACTATTTTTCTTCCCTTCTGGGAGTTCTTCTCTTGCTCTTGAGTTTATTCGATAAGGGAAAATTAATTAATAATATGCATAGTCCTTGTATTGTTCCATGGGGCCAGGCATGAGGGGAAAGGTGAGTCACAGCCTGAGACTGGTTAGCAGCTAGGTTGTAGGGGTAACAACAGCAGCTGAGACCTGAAGAATTGGAGATATGAGCGGCTAAAGCTGGCTAAAGGTCCCATCTTCTCTGGTGTCATAATGGGGAATGACCACTCTGAGTCAGGCTGCCTTGAAAAAACACTGCTAGTGTCACGCCACCTGAGTAGTATAATGAAAAAAGATTGCCCTTGATTATTGTTAAAATAATTGTCAATTAATTTTGTATCACCGATATTTTCAACTATGAGCCAGCTCCAAGTATGTTTGTGTGGAAGTGAGAAGATGGAAATGAAAGGTATTTCTTAAGGACACAATCAATTCATGTTGCCATGGAATTTGGGGAATGCTGCTGAAGAATTTAAGGGTTGTCACCATGGAATTTGTTTTGTTGTGCTGTGGAATACATGGGAGCCCTGCCCTGTGGTGACTGGCTATAATACATTGAAGCATTCCTTTAAAATGTTCGGATTTTTTGAAAATAATAGATTGTTTAATGGTTAGAGGTCAGAGTGGGACTATGAACAGCAACTTCTATACAAATGGGAGGGAAAGCAATCATGAAGTTAAGCAAAGAGTGAAATCTCATCTATGTGTGGGTTCTATAACAAAGCCCCAGATCTTTCTGGTTAACTTTAGATTGGTCACTCAAAACATAAGTGAAATTAAAGGGCCAGAGTCCAAGACTGTCTTCAATTAAGCAGAAGAAAGTCTACTTGAGTGTCCCTAAACCAAAGAACCCTTTGAACATTTCCATACTTGGGTAAAATGGAATATCTGCCCTGTTTTTCCCTCCCCCAGTGAAATAATGAGAAGAGTTTTCATCTTTTTCCGCTTGGTATTTGAGTCATGTAGTTATGGGTTGCTAAGTTTTTATTTTTCTTCAAGTGATAAAGTGAATCGTTATAAAGATAAGTTCATGGAGGATAGGTCCATCAGTGGCTATTAGCCAGGATGGACAGCGATGGTGTCCCTAGTCTCCATTTGCAAGAAGCTGGGAATGGGAGACAGGGGATGGATCACTTGGTGATTACCTGTTCTTTTCATTCCCTCTGAGGCACCTGGCATTAGCCACTGTCAGAAGACAGGATACTGGTTGTCATAAACAGATGGTTAAGGGTTAATGCCTCTTTTACCTGTAAAGGGTTAAGATCAGGAAACCCGGCTGAACACCTGACCAGAGGACCAATAAGGGGACAAGATACTTTCAAATCTTGGTGGGGGGAAGTCTTTTATTTGTGCTCTTTGTTTTGGGGGTTGTTCGCTCTTGGGACTAAGAGGGACCAGACGTCAATCCAGGCTCTCCAAATCTTTCTGAATCAGTCTCTCATGTTTCAATATTGTAAGTAATAGCCAGGCAAGCGGGTTAGTCTTATTTTTGTTTTCTCAACTTGTAAATGTTCCTTTTTGCTAAGAGGATTTTACCTCTGTAAGGCTAGAGGGGGTTCCTCTGGACTATATGAATCTGATTAATCTGTAAAGTATTTTCCATCCTGATTTTACAGAGATGATTTTTACCTTTCTTTCTTTAACTAAAAGCTTTCTTTTTAAGAGCCTGATTGATTTTTCCTTGTTTTAAGATCCAAGGGGATTGGATCCGGACTCACCAGGAATTAGTGGGGGGAAAGAAGGAGGGGATGGTTAAATTATCCTTGTGTTAAGATCCAAGGAGTTGGATCGGTATTCACCGGGAACTTGGTGAAAAAGCCTCTCAGGGCCTCCCGGAGAGGAGAAGGTTTTGGGGGGACAGGGAGTGTTCCAAACACTGAAATTTCTGGATGGTGGCAGTGTTATCAGATCTAAGCTAATAATTAAGCTTAGAAGTGTCCATGCAGGTCCCCACAGCTGTACCCTAAAGTTCAGAGTGGGGGAGGAACCTTGACACTGGGCTAGATGGACCTTTGGTCTGACCCAGTATGGCCATTCTTACGTTCTTATGTAAGTGCTGGTCCTATGTGTATTCCATTGTGGGTATGAATACACACCATGTGCCTGGGACCAGAGAATTCTTGGTCTAACTCTGCACACCTCAGACTCTGCACTCTGGGTATAAGGGTTGAGGTGGACTGATCGCCTGTCTAATTCCCTCTTACCATCTCATGGCCTGAGTTGGACCCTCCAGAGTCCAGAGCTTCTCCTTTCTCCTCAGACTGATCCCTGTCATCAAACCTGTAAATGTTACAAAAGTTATGATTATTATCTTTGTGTAATTAATATTAATAGTTCTCTTGGTGTAGCTAGGGGATAGTGAGAATCTCCACACTGGGGAGCCCCTCTGTCTTCCCAGTATGGGAATTAGATTATACCCAGAATACGAATCTTTAAGACCTGCATCTCCTGTCCCTGATCCTTTCTGGGCTGTGACGACAACCCTTCAGGCAAGTCCATATTTCTACTTAGTAGCTTTTTTCATATTTGAAGAAGAGTAAAATCAGAAGTTGACCATCAAAAATATGAGACAATCTATATATTGCCATTTTTACCTATCTCTTGGATTTTTCTCTCCCAAGACAGGTGTTTTTCCCTAGACAAGTCATTTATAATATTTAAAAAAACCATAAAAAGACCACACAATGAAAAGTTTTAGCCACACTTATCATCCATAATAAAGAGTTATAGCTGTAAAAAAAAAAATTGATCACAGTGTTATTCAGATCACATAAGACTTCCTTTAATTGGTCTTTAATAAGCTTGGTTTAGCTGGGATTTAAAGAAAGAACAGTGGTCATTAACATTAGCCAGATTAAGACTCTGTTAATTACCACTGAAAGATAAAATAACATGCAGAGATGGGGTTGGAAGTATTCTCGCATGTAAGCACCAAAGGAAGTTGAGAAATTTCTTGCTAACTGAAATGAATGTCAGTATCTATCTTTCTGTTAAGTAAACAAAAATAAAAAACAAAAAGAAAGAAACAGTTTAAATAAAGACTAAACACTGCACTACAACTTGATAAGCAGACATTAAATTATGCCAATTTTGTTTTAAAATTATTTCAGTTGGATTTTTTTAAAAACTCCTCTTTGGATAAGTTTCACCACGGTAGTCATGTTAATCTGTATCAGGAAAAAGAATGAGTACTTCTGGCACCTTAGAGACTAAAAAAAGTATTTGGGCCTAAGCTTTTGTGGGCTAAAACCCACTTCATCGGATGCATGCAGTGGAAAATATAGTAGGAAGATACATATATACACAGAGAACATGAAAAAAATAGGTGTTGCCATATCAACTATAACAAGACTAATCAATTAGGGTGGTCTATCCACTCCCAAAAGCCAGTCGGCGAACATTTCAACCTCCCTGGTCACTCAATTACAGACCTAAAAATCGCAATTCTCCAACAAAAAACCTTCAAAAACAGACACCAACGAGAAACTGCAGAATTGGAATTAATTTGCAAACTGGACACCATTAAATTAGGCTTGAATAAAAACTGGGAGTGGATGAGTCATTACACAAAGTAAAAACTATTTCCCCATGCTAATTTTCTCCCTACTGTTACTCACACCTTCTTATCAACTGTTGGAAATGAGCCATCCTGATTATCACTACAAGTTTTTTATTCTCCTGCTGATAATAGCCCACCTGAATTGATTAGTGTCATTATAGTTAGTATGGCAACACCCATTTTTTCATGTTCTCTGTGTATATATATCTTCCTACTGTATTTTCTACTGCATGCATCCGGTGAAGTTGGTTTTAGCCCTTGAAAGCTTATGCCCAAATAAATTTGTTTGTCTCTAAGGTGCCACAAGTACTCCTCATTCTCTTTGGATTTGTTTCTTATAAGTAGACATATTATACAATTTAAACTTTTCGTAATTGCTGAGCTATTGTACAGAGAGACATACCTGACAATTATGTTCTAAATCCTAAAATATTCAACTTTGTATAGTCTTCTTGGTAGTCCATCGATCTGATGATGACAAATCTGTGCAGATCATCTTTTGTTGGTCTCACGGTGTGCCCTCTGATGACTGTACTGTACTTTGTATAGTATTACTCTTTAAATACATATTTCCCTCCTCCAAAAAACAAAGGACAATATTCATGTAACCATACATTTTAATTATTTTTTACAAAATTGCTTTATATAAAGGATTTCTATTAATATACGTGATTTGAAAAAACAAACAAACCTGTCAATAAAAACACTTTAAATATAAACCGTTCCCCAATGATGATAATTGCTCAGATAGCATAGTAAGGATTTGCCATACTGGATCAAACCGATGGCCTGTCTTGTTTGGTATCCTGTCAGTGGCTAGTACGAGATGCTTTGAAGGAGATATGGAATAAAATGCCATCGGGTAGTTTCTTCCTAGCTCCCATCAGTTAATGGTCGAAGCCTGATGGTTTATATCTCATATACTTTTTATGCTATCTAATCTAATTGTGGATGTTCTTATTACCAATATAATTGTCTAATCCTGTTTTGAATCCTGCAGTTGACCCCATTGATATCCTTTCACATTGTGTTCCATGAGTTAATTATGGGTAGTTTAAAAACATTTCTTTTTATTTGTTTTAAATGTGTTGCCTTTCAATTTCCTGGAACATTTCTGTGTTCTTGTATTGTGAAAAAGGGTAAATAGATGTGCCTGAATTGCCTTTTCTATACTCTCATTATTTATATACATCTAATATGTCTCCTTTCAAGCTCCCTAAACTAAACAGTTCCACACTTTTCAAGTCTTCTCATACAGAAATTTTTGCACATTCTGTTTCTGGGCCTTTTCTGTTACCGGTCCTTTTCTGTTACCATCTTCCATGAAATAGGGCGATCCAAAATGAATGCCATATTCTACATGATGCCATGCTAGCAATTTGTACAATGTTGTTATTTTTTCAGTGTTTCATTCTGGTTAATTATTTATAAATTCTAATAGTTTGGTTTTTGACCCACTTTTCACACTGAGCAGAGATTGTACTAGTGATCAAATTAGTGTTTTCTTATGTGCTTTTTATTTATTTTATTTCTGATACTGTTTATTTAAAACTGAAGTACATATTTAATAAAGGATAGCCAATGGCTACTGCCAGTTATTGTGATTTTCTTCTCTTTTTTTTAAACATGCATTAAATTTGCGCTGCAGCTCTGCCTCCTCTGTTAGAGATCAATAATAAAACCATGATATACCGGTTGCACTGTAGCATTTTCTTATAAATCAAACCCAAAGTACCTCTCTGTACTCATAGAAATGGTATGGGTACATTATTTAAAAACAAAGTAGATAAAAACTAAAACAGAACTTCATAAATATTTCCAAAACATACTTACAATACTCTCTTGATGTGTAAAGAAAAACTAAACACAAAATAGATTTTTAGAATAAAGCTTGTTCAGCTACATATTTTAAAGATCTGATCCCGCAAGTTGCATTAGAACCATTGGATGCTAATGCTAATGCTTGGCAGATCACAGGAGCAACCTCACCAGACGTTTAACATCTTCTGGAATAAACTTCTGCAAATGAAAAAACAAAAAACAAATCACAGCTCCTCAATCAGTATAGATCAGAGTAAATCACGTTCAGCATCATCAATTATTTGTGATTGACTGATATGCTGAACATGACTTGTCCGGGTCTGCTCTGGCCAATTCATCGTGGTCAGCATTGTGTGGCATGGTGCCACCTAACTTATCTTTTCATTATCTTTATTCAAACACAATAACATTCTCTAGTTAATGCAAGTCCTGGGAGACTTCCTGATAAGATTAAATGAAGCATAATTTTTCTATCTTGGGAAGAAGGTTTCTTGCAAAATACCGTTGGTATCACACCCATTTACACAAATATTGTTTACTTGGCCTGCTAGTAGAAGATTTATGACCAAATAGACACTCTTATCCTCCCAAAGGTGCACATGAGATCTCTACTGTGCATTCTTTTCTGTTTTAAGTACCAGATAGTTAGTGTGGGCCATATAATCAGTTGCTTGAAAAATAACAGGAACTGTATTAACAAAAGGTCTTGCCAAACCAATTGTATAAGGTAAAATAATTAGAAAACAGGGCCAAAAAGGAAGAAATATGTTTTAATCAACAGGCTATTTTTACCTGTGAATTGAAGTGTGAATTCATTTTACTGGATACGGTACAGAACTTATTAGCCTAATCCCACTTAAACAAAACTCTTTAATGGAAGTTTCATTATGTCTTTCCAGGATGTACTATGACTTTCCATTAAGGTTCTGCTCCAGATCAGTTTACCCAAGGTTAACAAGCATGACTTCATTGCACTCTGGGATGCTTATGCACAGAACATATCCTGTGCTGTGGAGCTGGTTGCATTCCCTAAGGCTAGCTAGCATATCTTCATCTGTTTCATATGCAGAGTGAGGGAGAGGAGGCACCAACCTGTGATTCACCCTGCAGACTCAGAGAGTCTTAGAAAAACTTGCAAACAGGATCCTTTTTACAGCACTCATGACATAAGGGATGCAGGGAACAGGCTCTGCACAAGATCTGGTCAGCCTTGGGAAGCTGGCTAGCATGTTCTAAAATTCAGGAGACCTGAGTCAGCAGGCAGTAAAATTTGCATTCCAGGTTTAAGGAATCCAGAGCAGACTTCAAAGCCTTCCTGGCTGGCAACTCAAACCTTTTCAAAACAGTGATTCTTTGACTGTTTAGGGTGACCCTCAGGATATTCAGATAATGTGTCTTGCTCTATTTAAGATTCCTGCAGTGCAGTGACAGATTTACATGTGCATTTATAAGGAAATCTCATTTTGTTCATACAAAAACTTGTCATATGGTCTTTAGAAGGATTTTTTGCAGCTGTATATACATGGAGTTCTTTTCTGCCAATGATATATACCATATACATAATTCTTATCACCATTAACAAGAGTGACACATATAATAATAACAGAATAGGCCCTTAAATAGGCACAAAATTATGATGCTGAAGAAAATTGTCATAGATAACCTAGCAATTGGTTCTTGTTCTAAAACAATTACTATAATCTTAAGAAAAAAAAGTCTATCTCAGATGTTCCTCTTTAAGTTTTCTCCCTTCCATTCTTCATTGTAAATATCTTGTGCACTTGCCAGTGTTCTCCTTCAATGAAGAACAAGGCTGAAATATGTCACAAATCATACCTAGCTGCCAGAGAAATTCAAATTGCTGTAAGCAAAAGTGCCAAGGGAGCTCTTACAGTGTTGCTGAAGCCATAATGCAACATTCACAACGAGATCATTGCATCATAATCTCCTTCTGAATATGACTCCCTTTGTGTGTTGGTGGTTTGTGTGTCAGAAGGAGAAGAAGAGAAGGGATCGTCAGTTTAGCACAATCCATTGTTTTTCAATAAGCAAAATTATTAAAAAACAAAACTACCTGCTTTTACACAGAATATTTCAAAGGCTCTTGAGCTTTTCTCTGCCCCTTAATCTCCCAAATATAAAACCTTTTTATTGAAAATATTCCATTTTGTCAATCCAGAGAAGCTAGTTACTTTAAATACTCTCTAATCCTATAAGGTTGAAGAAATTAAATATAAAATAAGCATATTTATTTTTCAATGTACACATCATATCCATCTTAAATCTCTAAGTGCACAATAGATATTTTAAATACAGTATATCTAGTTCTTTATCACTTATACCAGTTTTACATCAGTGTAATTCTATGGAAGTCAATGGAGTTACTCCTGATTTACAATAGCATAAGTGAAAGGAGAATCAGGCCTACAAGTTTCAAACCACATCTAAATTAACTCAGTATCAAGTTCTATCAGATCAAGGATGTAAAATTAATTTCTAGAGTTGAGTGCCCTGCTACCAGCCTATATACAAATTTAGCACTATCCCAGCTGATCTCAACTGTCAGGATGTAACACACAGGACACAAGCTGTAAAAGACTTCAAAGACTAAAAGAACACCTGAGTTGTACCTGGAAACGAATTAGCCATTGAAGTTTGTGGAGTTTAGATTAATATTCTCTATATAAGAAGTACCTCATGCACTAGCAGCCATAACTAATCATAAACTCCTTATCTGACAGGAAATGATTGCACAGGTGATAAAAATTACTCTTGGGTACTGATGCTATCTGGACAACTGATAGGATCCCATGACTGCAAACCTTTGTGACAAAAGGCAGACATATGCCTCCATTCAAAAAGAGAGCTATTTACATCGTCTCATCTTGCTATTGTTCCAAGAAGCCACCTAGAATCACTTCTGTCTTATCAAAGTATATTTCAAACAACTAGCTTGCGCCTGTGATCCAGTCTTAGGCAGACAGTAGGAAAATCAAACAGTGGTACCCAGTGGGTCAAATAAAAGACAGACATGGAGTAATGTGTGCTCAGCATACTGCTGTGGTCTCACATCTCAAAACATGCTGCCTCCTCTAGTGACCTCACATTCACATTAAATGGGGCTGTGACAGAATAGAGACCTGCAACAATCTGCATTGCCTTTCCTGTGATTCTTATGTAACATGCAATATTACCCTCTTAGTCCTCTTAGAGAAAAGAAAAGGAAATGCTCAAGCATTCCCTATCTGAAATAAATCCATAGTCATGATATCAGAACAGCTAAATGAGCTAAAAATATCAGACTAAACACTTAACAGTTAGATTCTGTAACTCAGATGTTTACACCATCCATTCTCCGATGGTGTAAACAGATTTTGCAAGTTCATCTGTTCACACCAGCTGAGGATCAGTTCCTTAATGTTTGTCCATCACCAGGAGAAAACCATCAACCAATGAAACCAGCACACTCTCCATACCTACTGCGCCTCAAACTGACTGAAAGAAAAGGAGATCTGAGAACTGCAGGGGCGAAAGCCTGACTCCAATTAAGTCAATGGGAGTTTTGCCATTGACTTCAGTGAGGCTAGGATTTCATAGGCAGCAGGTTTAAAACAAAAGGAAGTTCTTCATGCAGCGCACAGTCAACTTGTGGAACTCCTTACCTGAGGAGATTGTGAAGGCTAGGACTCTAACAGCATTTAAAAGAGAACTAGATAAATTCATGGTGGTGAAGTCCATAAATGGCTATTAGCCAGGCCAGGTAAGAAATGGTGTCCCTAGCCTCTGTTTGTCAGAGGATGGAGATGGATGGCAGGAGAGAGATCACTTGATCATTGCCTGTTAAGTTCACTCCCTCTGGGGCACCTGGCATTGGCCACTGTCGGTAGACAGGATCCTGGGCTAGATGGACCTTTGGTCTGACCCGGTACGGCCATTCTTATGTTCACCCTCAGTTTTGCCAGAGTTGTCATGCTCTCAATTTCTAAGTAATCATCACTAAGACAAGAAGGCTCATGACAGATCATTGGGAATGTCATCATCAAGAGATGGTTTATTCAGCATGGTCCTCAGAGCTGGTTGAATTTTGCTCACATCTTGCTCTTCTGAAACAAGATACTGACATTCTCCACCAGTAACAGACTAAGTATGTGTTGCTTTTTACTATGCAAGAATGGCATGTGTTGAAATCTCCATTTGTAGTCTTAAGATCTCAGAAACCTTCACAGACTTTGTGAGCAAAATTGCCTGTAGCTTAAGTGGAGGAGACTTGCATTTATCCATTCCCCTCCACGATTTAGATCTGCCATCATAGAGGCACTCAGTGTCATCCGAACCAGAGCAATTTCAGCTGCAAAGCAGACTTAAAATTCACAGTAAGAAATATTTAACTCTATATCCAAGCGAATACAACACAGATTCAGTGTGTCAGAACAGTGAGAGTTATTGGATGAAAAGGTAGCTGTAGCCATAAGATTTAATATTTTATTTTGACAAGGCCTTCCCAATGGAATAAATTGCCTAGGGAGGTTGTGGAATCTCCATTATTGGAGATTTTTTAAGAGCAGGTTAGACAAACACCTGTCAGGGACGGTTTAGATCAGGGGTTCCCAAACTTGGTTCGTGGCTTGTTCAGGGTAAGCTCCCGGCGAGCCGCGAAATGCTTTGTTTACTTGAGCATCCGCAGGTACGGCCGCTCACAGCTCTCAGTGGTTGAGGTTTGCCGTTCCCGGCCACTGGGAGCTGCAAGAAGCTGTACCTGCGGATGCTCAGGTAAACAAAGCATCTTACGGCTCACCAGGGGCTTACCCTGAACAAGCCACTAACCAGGTTTGGGAATCCCTGGTTTAGATAGCACTTAGGCCTGCCATGAGTGCGGGGACAGGATTAGATGACCTCTTGAGGTCCCTTCCAGGCCTACAATTCTGTAATTCGCTCATAGAGGCTGTACATAATTATTCAGTATAATTATACATAATTTTGTAGAAGACCCGGGCAATTGAAACTTGACTGGAGAAGGAGAAAATAAGATAGTCTTACTTGGATGGTGTTTCAATGTTTTAATTTCTATAGTTGATGTATAGTGATTGACATTCTTGAATACCTAGAGAGACAGATTAGATTGTTTGACTGAATTCAGAAACCAATTTCCATCAACCTAGTCTCCTTCCTTCCTGCTTCATTGGTTTCACTTCAAGTAAGTACTATAGCAATGTAGCCTGTGATTATGATGCAAGAATTAAAGGACATTTAGGTCTACCATACATTAGCTGAAGGCAGAAGATTATTAAAATACCTTAAAGGACCATCAGTAGCACTCATCATCTGAAAAGCATTCTTCATCAGAAAGATCTGAAAAGAGATCTTTCAATTTCAGAGGTGGGCCATTTAAATTTGTCCTTTATCTGAATAGAAAAAAAGGTGAGCCTCAACTTATGCAGAGGTTTTGGCTGTTCATCTTCTATATATTCTAAATGTTCACACCTTCCCAGATTGCATCTAACTGCCTTGCCTTTAAGCTTTGTGCAGGAAATGCATCGTATACCTTTTTAATTGGAAAAATGCTAAAACAAGATAGAAATAGCCAATAGAGGTTTCTGGTTTTTTTCAATATCAAGTAGATCAGTTACTTGGTGCTTTGTTCAACGTTTTTTGAGAAATATAATCCAACTTTCATCAGTTTATTTGTCAAAATTAACAATATTAGCTTAATGAATTGCTGCAAACATTTCTTTACACATACATGTTTTAAAATATGCTGTTCAGAGCTGTTGTCTAAATATGACTGATGTGTATTTCACCTATTATTCAAAGATCCCCAAACCCTCTCTGAATGGTATATGCCTATTAGCCAGTTCTTGGGCAAAAGGCAATAAATACTTAAAAGCATGCTGTAGCAGGATAGGACAGAAGATTAACAGTACTGTATTCTACTGAAACTGCATCAGGAATTTAGTAGGCAGAATGCAATTATGCATTTGGAATATGGCCAGGACACATGGGTTAACACACGTACCCCTGTGAAAACTGCCATGGGATATTTAATGACTGCAAGTTGTCAGAACTCCATTTTACATTTCATCTGATAGACAGTACCAGGAGAAGCGCAACGACCCCTAGCACCATGCTGGAACACTTGTTCCATATGGACTTGGAGGGGATGAGTATTACCTAAAGAATCACCACCACACTTTCCTGCAGCAACTGGATTTTTTTTAAAAGTATTTTATCAAAGCACTGACCAAGTCCAACACTGATGAGCAAATGCAGTATTACAAGATCACAACCCAAAGTTGACTGGAAGTAGAATTACAAGTGCTGGAAGTATTTCAATGTAAGATACTTAACAATGTAAGATATTGTAACTGTGGGGGTTGTTACCCTTCTGGGCTTGCCATCTTTATAGAGCTTATCTGAATGTAAGGGTCTAACTCATTAAAAATGCCATAAAATAAAGTGGCAATAACTTTTAGCAAGATAAAGCATTGAGATTATGCTTTACATTAACATATACTGGTATGGGAAATAGAATTAGAAGTTAAGAAAATGCATCTTAACAGTAGTTTATTCTGGGATCATGAGGAACTTTGTTGGGTTGATACACTTTAGATCTATTATCCATTTTTCTGTCAATCTATACCCTACTTCAGTGGTACACATCACTGTAGTATCTGAGTGTGACAATAGGGCATAAAGACCTGGTTTGAGAGTTTTATTACTGAAATTATGTAAACTGTTTCACAATATTAACTATATTGAAGTTGTCAGAAATGCCCATTATAATAGGAGATTAAATATGCTTCTCCTGTCAACTTTTAAGGCTTCTTCCTGAGTTTTCCTATGTATCTCAGCCTCTAAGGACTCATCTTTTATTGATAGACCTACTATAGTCAGGGCCACTAGCTCTTGAATTTTGCCATCCTAGATGAAGTCCTCAATGGGAGAAGTCCTCTAAAGTTTGGAGAGCTAGCACAGCCCATGTTAGTAATAAAGCCTGCTATTGGTCTGCTGGTCAGGAACCATGTGTTCTTGACAGGGTCATTGACAGCTTGCACAGCTTCTTGAGTTAATATATCTTGTTCTTCCACTGTAAAGTTTTCTACAGTTTTTGTCTAGTGGAACATCAATATCAGTCACCTTTTCATTTGTGACTTTCTGATCTCTTGGTAAAGTGAGGTTTGGTAACTGTTTTCAGTAATTGCCTCAAGTTGATGTTGCTAGTATATATGTTTAAAATAAATGCATAATGAGATTGTCTGCCCTAGACATTTTGTTTTTATTTTTAATATCCATGACAAGAAACTCACAGTAAAGATTAAAGTAGATAATGATGTAGGTGAACACTGTTTGGTGCAGAAGCCATGAAACTACAGTGTGAACAGATTTATTTATTTTTTTTAAAGAAAAGGGCTCAGATTGATATGGAGTCTTTCCTGCCCTGTGCATTTATTTCAGTTTCAGTACAAAAGAAACTATCATCCCCATTTTCTTTGAAAAATATATAAAAGTATAATTGCAACCCTCTTAAAGTGATTCTTGTGTTGTTTCTAACCACATCCACATAATTGTTGTTGGAACACAATTTTACTACCATCTCGAGGCTTTAAAAGTCAAATCTGAATGCTTAATCCTTCAGAATTCTAAAACCAGAGGTGGGCATGTAGGATAATGACTATGCAGTTCTCATAATACATACATACTGAGAGCTTGTTATGCAAAATTGGTAACTATGTTGCCATCTCTTACTGGCATATACTTTTGGAAGGGACAAAATTTGAGTGGTCCAGGTGTGAATGGTGGTTATAGTATATCTGCACCTAATAATCTAAGTTTATCAATAACTGAAAATGTAAGGAGGTATCTTACTTGAAATTAAGATCACATCCCTCAGTCTAAATATAAATAAATAAATAATTTAACATTTTAAAAACACACGTAACTGTAAAATGTAATCTAAAGCTTTGACACACTTGTGCCAATGAAAAAAAGTTACAGTTTTGGCATGCTTCATTAACTGTTTGCATACAAGACAAAAGTGCTTTCTGATGAAGTGTAAAACCAACTTGGGACCAATTTTCCACAACATAAATTCAGCATTCATTCCATCTCTTGATATCTTTAGATTCAAACAGTCAGGCAGGTTTTATGTCTGTCTTCTATCAATAATTATTTTTAATCCCACTATTTTAGATTCTTCAACCAAATAAAACAAACTCACAGTTTAATTCATGCTGTGATGATTGGTATTAAAGATATGTCACTTTTTAGAGTATTGTGATAAGTAACAAACAGCACTCCAGAATGTTTTACACTTGTTCATAAGTACTCAATTCACTGAAATACTGTATAATCATAGCCATGATGTCTCATGACTAGGGAAATTCTGTTGATATGAGTAACCTTTTAAAAATTGAATTTAAAACTTACCTTTTTGATTTATCCTTACTAGAGTTCTACTATAGTTGTACAGGTTGCTTATGTATTTTAGCTTACTGTAAAATGCCTTTAGATATATTGTGCAAAGGCCAATAAATATATATAGGTGATTGATCAATACAACGTAATCAATGTTCATACAGTTCATAATTAAAATCTGTCTTTGGTAAACTGTGTTATGACTCAGTTCAGTCAAAGCTTTCTGGACTGTGTATATATCTTTATTATCAAATGGTGTACTATGTATTTGATTATAGCATACTTTGTTTTTGCGAGTTACTCTACCAAAATGGTTTTAGTTGTTCTCTAGCCTCCTTCTTAGCATGATAAGAAAGTAGATTACATATGTATAATGTATTAGGATATATGAAGGGATAACAGATACAGGAATTATAGTGGATTGCAAGGCCTGCCAGTTATTCTGAATCACCCTGAAGATTTGTATTGACATTTTGTAGAGTAAATTGATAAAAGGAAGGGATATATTGAAGTTTCTTACCCAGTCCCATAGCCCATGGGTTACTGTTTCATTTCCAGATTGACTGTAATGAATTTGTACCTGGATTTAAATAATTTGCAGTAGCCTAATAACCTTATGTTACGCTGATGATAATTTATAGGAAAAGTCATTGGTGTCTCCCTCACCCAAGTCTTTCCACAGATATGCAAAGCCTAAAATGTATCATAATATTCTTCCACTGTACCCACGTGGACAGGTTGCAGAGAGAACACTCTCTAGCTCTGTTAAATCTCTCATAATGAAAGCCAAACTCCCTCCTAACTACTGCAGCCATCAGTTCATTGCCTTGATTGGTGATAAGTATTAATCACCTGTGCTTCTGCCAGCTCCTAATACTGGTGTCCTTTCATTGGCCAAGATGCAATTCTTGGTTATTGGCAGTCTCCCTCTGATTATTGATGGGACAAGAGGGCTTTCAGCTTTCAGTTGCCTTAACATATGAATGAAAGTGTCACCCAGTCTCTCTAGCAGGAGATGCATGTGATGAGAGCTGACATGTGACATGATCAGATGCTTTTCTGTGCTAGAGCTAGTAAGAGATGCTTGTGGTGCTTTCCCACCACCTCTTTGCAACCGCAGGTGCACAACAGTGTTCTCCCACCTATATATTTTTAATATGAGCTATTTTGCAGTTTTGCCATTTCTTGTCTAATGAATCTGCCAGTGTCCTTGCTAGTGGAAAAGGCACACATCCCACCGGAAAACAGCAGAGGTTTGCTGCCCTACCGTGACGTTGAAAATCAGCTCCAAATTACTAATAGATCACAAACCTGCAGTGAGATTGTATGCTCAGGTCTTTCCCCCAACTGTCCCCCTCCAGCCTCTCCCTGCCCTAAGGCCCTAGAACACTCTATATGTTTATTATCAATGTCATCTGTGTGTAAGGGGACTGGTGGTATTATTTTCCCCTAATTCCAAATTAGGCCTGGTAGCCTCATTCTCTAGTCTTCAGAGAGGATGGGTTACCCAGCCCCCTCCTTGCAGAGTAATTTTGAGGAGACTAGAGGATAAGAATCATTGATACCTATTTTCCCAAATCCAAAGTGTCTTTGTAGGGACAAGAAGATCTTGCCGTACTCCCATAATAGGACAATAGCATGGGTAAATATATGGGGCTTGGTTTGCATTCCTTTGCTGACAGCTCCATTGCACATCTATTTTGAGCCTGGTCCTCAA
This sequence comes from Chelonoidis abingdonii, assembly GCF_003597395.2. Taxonomy (NCBI): domain Eukaryota; kingdom Metazoa; phylum Chordata; order Testudines; family Testudinidae; genus Chelonoidis; species Chelonoidis abingdonii. The sequence continues at coordinate 294,873,802 of NC_133769.1, forward strand.
ATCCATCTCCCTGTCTGTCAATCATCTGAGGACAAACTCATCTCTCTCCCCCACTACCAGGATGTCTAGACATCCTGCTTCCCATAACATTATCCCCTGTAATCTAATTGTAACATATGGAATAGGGAAGAGAACATGCAGATCCCTGAACAGCACATGCAACTTCTGATAATTTGGACCTATATATGCAGAAGAAAAACTTAAGCATATTTTATGTTTAGGAAGAACTTTCTGAGTTTTAAACACAGATGGAAGGGACATATTTGGAAGTATCTCATAGGCGTAGCATACAACAAAAAACATAAGATCTTCTTGGCATGATGATATTCTTCAATTTCCTCTATAACTCAGGAACAGCAAGATGGGTACTTTGTCACTAAATTAAATATTGGCAAAGACCTTCTTTACAGTAGATGAATCATAATCCTTTTAGGAAAATAGAAGCAGTTTGGCTCCATTGTTTACTACATAGTATTTTCATTTTTAAGGTCTTTTTTTTCTAACACTTGCTTATTCACACTGACTTCGCACTGTTTGTGTGACCATTGATGGGAATTAGAAAAAAAGTTTTTTTTTTCAAGGCCTACACAATAAATTACCAACAGATCTCTTTCTTCTGATCTTTTTAAACACATTTAAAATATGTTCCAATGTATAAACAGATGGACAGTGTACAAGCTTAGAACTTGATAAGCTGATGGGTAAACAGAAAGAAGAAAAGCTAAGCTAAATACTGGAATTGGAAGCAAGTTTAGTATCATTAGCTAATATTGTATATCCCACCCTGCAAATGGTACCAAGGTAGATTCACATATTTATTATAGTATTGAAAAATTAGTGTGGAACACAGCGATTCTGGGATCAGCAGAGTATGTGATTGGATCTTATTGACAATGCTTCTCTATTTGACTTTTGTGTTAAAAAGATTTGCATGTTTAAGCTATCATGATCAGATATTGTTTTCAAATGCTATCTTCAGTCCTTTGCTATGTGTGCATTAAGCATAGGGACTGTTAGCACGTCTGAAGTAACATCTGCTCTGTCTTTTTGTTGTTGGGTTCATGGTATAATTAGCTCTATATTTCACCAAATACAATTTTGCTCCCATGGCGGATGGAGCAGCATGAAGAAAACATAAATAATTGCAGATTAGAGAAACAGAAGGCAAAGTGGGTGTAGGTGGCTTTGATGAAAAAAGGGGTTAAGGAGAATAGAAGGTCAGCTCATTATAGGAAGTAATGCTTAAATTACACATGAATATACTACACTTTCTCATATACAGAAAAATATAGAAATGTCTTTACTCTTACTAGTTTTAACAAAGGGGAAGATATATTTAAAGTTGATGCTTTCCCCTAGGTTATGTATATTTACTGTGCATGCCTTGATGCAAAAAATAGATATCTAGAATAAATGCTCAAAAGATAGGACTTTTGATGAACTTAACATTCTTAGTATAGAGCACACTTTTATTGACAAGTGTTGTTAAGATGCTGTAAATATCACAGAGGATTAATGTCGCCCTCATAGTTTCTAAATGAGCATTATGATATCCAGGAAGATTCCTGTTACCTAATGGTTTGCCCTCGCCAATGTGTTCCCAAAAAGTTATTCATTTTCATAGCTGCATGTGCAACAATATTTTCCTACACAGGGCAGAAAATTAGCACAAGTAGATAGTAGAATGAAAAGATTTCACCAAGTGTTCTAGTCATGTTTAAGCCAAAACAAAGACAGCATTCCAGACTTCTGCTTATGTTATCGTACACAGGTATAAATTCTGCTTTTAAAGATTTTTGTTTACCTTCCACAATCTTCAAAATTCATATAGTAGTACTGATGTAACTGTGATGTGAATTACTAATATTGCTATAGTGATGTGATGTACTTTTAATTACTGTTTGCTGTTCTGTCTAAATAGGTACAATTTATGAGAAAAGAAAGAGAACAGAATACATGATGGTATGGGTTGGTATAAAGGCTTTATCAGCATTACTTATGAGTGATAATTCTGTGGATCGGTGATCCAGGCTTCCCACATTCATGCCAAAACCCCTTTGATTTTACAGTATCATGTACTGTATTCTTCTTGCTCTGTCTCACATTTATAAAATACACGCAAAATAATGCAATATTAAAGTTGAAATGTCAAGTAATCTAAAGTCAGGAAATTCTAAACCTTAAAGTTTCACCCATGACAAAAGGTCAAACCAACATTGCAAGAACGTTCACTTCGGAATTTAATGAATATATGAATGCTTGCTTCCTCAACATTAATGCAGTATTAGTGCTAGTAGTGTGCATCTATTTTCCCTGGATTTTCTAAAGAAAATAGGAAAAGAGCCTTCTGACCTTGTAAATTCCTTGAAACACAGCTGTTTAGCTTTCACAGTTTACAAATTGTACAGGCTTTACCCGCAGAAAAGCTTGTAAGGTCCTTGCTACAGAGTTAATGGGCTTCTGGTGCCACAAAGGTGCTACAAGTCTGGTGATAAACAGTTTGCTGCACTTATAAGGCCCATCATTCCTTTTTTTCCTGAACCCTCTTCAGCTCAATATCTCTTCCTTCTTTAGCAGATGAGTTTGGAAGTTCCTATAATCAATTATCTGCACAGTTAATTACCTGCATATATATGTCCTTCACATTTATTTTTAGGTGTACACCCCACAGAGTAATGAAATTTTCTGTGGCGCATTGAATAGCCTTGCCATTTTATACCAAACTTAAAAAAAAAATCTTCAAAAGGCCTATTTATGAACCAAGTAAAATATTTCAAAATTAATCCATTGCTGAGTCCTCTCTTACCCCTCCCCCAACTAGAAAAATAAGAATAACCCCACAACTTTTAATACCGGAGAACTTTTTATTTTTTCACCGATGCTTAAACAGCTGAAGGGATTTTGTTGTAACTTTCACAAAATGAAAAATATTCTGCTGTAAGCAGAGACCAAATATAGGAAACGTCAGCCTAAAAGCTAAATGTTTCAGAAAGTGATTATCATGTGAAAAACAGAAGGTTAAAACAGAAATTATTTTGCTATATTAGCTATAGTTGTCTCAAGTGCCAGTATGTTTGTGTAAGCAGTTTTGTTAGCATTAACTATTTCTGATATCCTAACAATATTGTTCATTATAATCTTCACTGTATACCATAGAACCAATCAGCGGGCTGGCTCTAGCGGTACAGAAAATGTAATTTTCCTCTTCTTTTGCTTTCAGATGACAAACGATAAATCATTTGTTGAAGAGATAATAAAGCACCAACTGGGTGCTGGTTTAATTCATATCAGGGGAGATCTTCAGTACTTTTCTAAAACAATGTAATTAGAGAAGGAGTTCTTTTATGGGGAAAAACTAGAGAGATTATTTTTGTATGTCTCTGCTGTTCTTACAGGTGTTAATCAAAGTAGGGTAAAAGAGGTTAAAGGCTGAAAAAATTATATTCTAGTTCCATTTTACATCTGAGACATACAAGTCATAAATCAACTACAGCAATTACAAAACACATAAAGAAAAATCCCGAAAGCACCAAGAATTTAGACATAAATAACTTCATTGTACTGGTGAAGTCTACAATTGTTTAGAGGCAAAGAAAAATATAAAGAACCATAACAAACGAATGAAAAGAATGTCTGGAAGGGATGAGGAAATGTTTCTTTAGTAAAGGAGATGTACAGAAAAAAAATTACATCTACTCCTGGGTTCCCAGATTGATTTTTGCATTTTACTACAAAACTCCAGAGCTAAGTCACCTGTAATAGATCATTTACTTATTCCTGACAGTGGTCAAAGTTACACTGAGACACTGATGTGGATGTCTGCTGTTCTTGAGGATCATGGATATGTGTTTTCCACTTGGGTGATGCTGAGTAATAGGGGTGTAATCACCAGTTCTCCCTTCTTACGCAATGGGGGCTACAGGAAGCCGTGGCCAGCACATCCCTTGGCCCGCGCCGCTTCCTGCAGCCCTCATTGACCTGGGACGGCAAATCATGGCCAGTGGGAGCCACAATCGGCCGAACTTGCCGACACGGCAGGTAAACAAACCGGCCCGGCCTGCCGAGCTGCGTGCCAAAGGTTGCCAATCCTTGTATTAAGTGATCATTTGTGATGCGAAGAAATTGCTTCCCTAAATCTTGTCCGAGTATGATTTATAACTAACTAATTTATATGAGAGCTGTTGAGGTTACTTATTATTACTGATTTTAGAGACAGATTAGGTGCCTCCGATCGCCTTTAATACTGTGCCCTAATATTTTTTCCTCAGATAGTGTTATTTGTATTCTTGTGACTTGGGATTGTGTCCATTCAAATTCTTCTTTATGTTCCTAGTCACTCAGAAATTTTGCGTCATTATATTCCATGGACTCTTTCAGGTATAAGATTACTATACTACCAGTTCTGCCCTTTCTGCATAGTTTATAAACAAGGATTACATGACTCCATTTCACCATGTTTCTGAACTACCTGTTGTGCCAAAGCTATATTTCACTGCCAGGAAATCTATATGACTATATTAGTAATTTACGCTTTTCACATTAGCATCTAGCTGCTTATAGTTTTATCTTTGACCATCTACTTACTTTTATTACCTATTTTGTCTGGTTGTATGTTATTTTTCTGGAATATATCTCTATGATCTCAGCCTGTTCCTCCTTCTGTTCAGCTCTGATTTCCATCCAGTCCTGTGCCAAGAAATAGTTACCTTTGGTTTACTGACTTCCTTAGTAGACACCTGACCTGATTACTTCTCAGCACCTGTCAGTTTTCTCCCAGCACTTAGTTTAAATAATTCCCTCAACACTTTCCCATTGGCTGTTCCTGCCATCTGGTTTTGTTTTAATTAAGGTGGATCCCATTCCTTAAGTATAGGCACAGTCTTCCTCAAAATATTCTTTAATGGTTAATAAATTTCAGTCACTTTTCTTTATGAGCTCAGCTCATCTACAAATTGAGAACCTATAGGTAAGTCACTGACCAGTTCTAATGGTCAATACATATCTATCTCTAATTCATTACATCTGTATTCCCATCTCTTGGAGAAATCTCTTTAGTCGACTAAAGACTAATCAGACTCCTCTTCTTCTGGTGGAAGGTGGGTGCCACGTAGAGATGTTTTTTTTTCTTCCATACATTCCACCTTGGCTCCTTTTTATCAAGGCTTCTTTAACTGGAGGATTAGGGCAGTGAGCTGTGGATTAATTTGCAATGTCTTTTTAATGCTGCTCTATAAAATCTGTGTTTCTTTGCTCCTCCAGTTCAGTATCTTTGACCTCTAGATGAGGTACTTAAAATCTAATGACCATGAGTTGTTTGCAACCTGTGCCTGTATAAACCACTTGGCTGCAAGAAATATATTCTGCAATCTATGTAATAAAATGAATAACCCCAACTGAATAATTCTACCTTAAGTGGTCATATTGGGAATTTTAGCTTGTGACTAGGTCCTAAATTGACCTTGGTATTGTCCTTGAGTTGGGGGCTGAGGTTTTTATATATTTATGTATTTAATTGTGTTTGTTTTAGCTCACTAACAGCTAATTGGGCAGCCAACTTTCCTCTTTGTCAAACTCCCAGTGCTCATTTTGTCACTGCTTACTCTTGCTCTCTCTCTCTGTGGCCTCTCTTAGTTTGTGGATGGAGAGGAGTATATCCCCTCTAGCATGAAATAAAGCCTCAGCCATTTCAAGATGGCTGTTGGAGACAAAATATAGAAGGGTTTGGCAGATGGCTTCTAATTACTTGAGATATGCCAAAGTGCTGAAAGGAGTTTTTGTGTCTCCAAACCTCAGGGTAACTGTACCTGACAACTTGTGAGTGGCATATTTATTAAAATACCCATGTCAACATTTATTTAATCTACAATCTCTGCTTCCATGGGCTTTATCTCAGATAATTGTCTGCAATATGAATGATGCTTCCTGGTGAATTGTCTTGATGCAGCGATGAAAATAGTGCACTCTAGTGGTTCTTGAAAAAAGACACTAAACTCTTTTAGTGGAATGTGGAAATTAAAGTAAAAAATATATTCAAAGTTGTTTTATCAAAAAAGGGATGGAGGGAACCTCCTTAAACATGCCCTTTTTGCATTTTCCTGTTGTGATATACCATCTGAACTAGACACCTCTTCTGGTTATGTTGGCAGAATGTGGAATTTTGTCTTTTTAATTGCCTTTAACATAAAGTCTATTAATATGTTATTGTTCAGAAGTAGAATTGAAAAAGACAAATGCAAATTTGTTAGTTGCATGAAGTTTTGGAGAAAGAAATAAATCATGATCACCTTACTCACACGATTAGTCCCATCAAGGTTACAATCTGCCCTAAGCAGAGTGCAGCATGGAATTGCATGTGCCCCAGGAGCAGCCTGGGAAGAAGATTGTGACCCGAAGCTATGCTGGCCGATGCTTTGAGGGGGTGGGTGGGGCTGGGGTCCACTCAGTTGCTGCTGCATCTCACCGACCTCTGAATGAGAAGGGAGACACAGTGGCTCTGTGGAGCCTGCTGTCCCTTGCGTACTGCAATCTGTGGTGTGGTTAGCCCATTCAAGAGAGTAAGGGGATTCCTTATATTCTCTTACTCCCATGAGAAGGTTCATAGGGCTAGTAGTGATCTAGCCATGTGTGAGTAAGGAGACCAGTATTTGGCACAAAGAGAGGAATACAAAGTTGCATACAGAATGTCTGTCTCTCATGTATGTCATAGTGATTTGCACTTACATGAATCTGTTTGCATAATATTTTATTTATTGATTCTAGTAAAATTACAATTCTGTTTGATAATAGGCAAAAAGTAGTTTTCTGCATACCACCGAGGAAAAAAGTAAATGCAGCCATCTCTTAGTCTTAAACCTCCATCCAGAATATTCTGATCTTCCTCAAATAATGAATTCTTCCTTTCTTTCTTCCTTTTGGTGATATTGTCTTTAATAATAGCCATGGTTGTATATCTTTCTTTTCCCAAGTTGATTCCAAATACGTTGTTAAGCAATAGGAAGCCGGCACCTCTCAGAGCCACTGACTTAAACCATCCCAAACTCCTACTAGTGAAGTTGCGTGCTTTTTGGAATGTTTTACCCATTCCATTCAGAGCTGACACTGACTTGCAATTTCAAGTACATGTTCCAGCTATCTTGGGATATGAATTCTGTGGCAGAGAGACCTAGCTGGCTCACCTTAAACTATCTCTCTATGCTGCCCAAAAAGCATGTTAACGGTATATATGCAGTGTGCAGGCTTTCCCATTTTACTAGAAGTCCCATCTCAGCCCTTCAACTTTCCAGATGAGAGAACATGTGCTTTAAATCAGGGATTCACAATAGTGTGTTGGTCAATCAGTCAGGTAGAGATTTCTCTGAGAGTGATAAACTTTTGTTTTGTCTCCTATAAGACAAAACTTTTGTCTCTTAAAAGATATTTGAGATAGTTAATGTTATCAGTGACATTGTTAAAGCCTTTATTGTATTCCATGTAAATCAAACAGAATGAAACCCCAATACTAAACAGTATTGGAATTCATTTTTCTTCCTATCATTATATTAAACTGAAAAAAAAACTTTTTTTCATAGAATGCATTATGCCCAATTTTGAATTTAAAAAGAATATAGATTTCCCTGTTACGACGGAACATTTCAACTTTTAGTTAGAGACAAATGTTACAAATGACATTTGATGCAATTGAAAGTTGTAGTTAATTTTCCTTTGTGGAACAATGTACAATTATTATTGCTTAAACATGTTAGAGGAAACTTAGTGTTGTACATTAGGCAAGCAAAACCATACAAAGAGGTTTATAGACCGAGAGACTTGTTTTCCTTTTGTGGTCTGCCTTTTCAAGCCTGTTAAGTGTTGCAATATGGTGGTCTTATTTGACAACCGTAACAGAAACAAACCATTCCTCACTTGTGCTTTCAGAGGCATCAGATCATTTTATCGTATGCACAATTTAAAAAATTAACACACAGCATTTTATTTTGTTCAGAAAATCTCTCTTTATATATGAAAGAATTATGGTGTCCCCACTGTATCTTTCTGATACTAGTCTGTGTACTCAGAGAATGCTGGGACTGAATAGTATAAGAATGTTCTGATTATATGTACATTGAGAATAATACATTTTCTTCAAAGTTAAAATCCTATGAAAATGCATAAAATAATGTGAATACAATTAATTTAACTTCTGATGTACAGAATTGAGGAATATTATTAATATATTGCTATAATCACAGAAGGTCTATTGCAAATATGATAAAAGTTTATATATTGCTCTTTCACAAGTTTACAGTTACTGTATTACAAGCTTGTGCTTTGGATTTAGTAATTTATTCGCAAAACCTTATGGTTGTGTGAAATCCTGGTAATGAGCACACAGCTGGTCTAACTGGTTTTTTCACTCAGTAATATAAGTAACCCCAAAATTTCATAGCTAGTGCGAACTGCGGTGAGATTTACTTTCCTTGGGAGGTTCTATGAACAAGGAACTCCGTATCACCTAAGCCCCACTTGAGACTTTGCTTAAGGGTTTGAGAAACATAGTGGGGGCCTTGGGCTCCCCACTACAGGATAAAGTTGAGAAAGTAACAGTAGTCTGTTGCACTCTTTTGCATGGGTTCTTGTTCGGTATATAGATGCAGTACATGGACTTGCTTGTCAATCCTACACCATCCCCTTAGCTTACTCACAATCTTCATCCTTATGTTGCTGCAGACCAAGCTTGACCCAGCAGTTTGCAAAGAGTTCTCAATGTGTACCCTCTGTGTGGCCAGCTCCCATAGTGGTTCAGCTATGTTCTGGACCTTTTATACTTTTATGAAGTGGAGGCAGGGAACGGAAGGCAGGTTTCTCCCTGCTGCTAAATAGGCAGCCAGCAGAGAAATTTTAAATAATATTTCCTAAATACAATGTCTCATTAGCTTAGTTCTGTAATAGAACTTGGTCTGGGAGAGGGAGGAGCCTCTTGAGCTGACAGCCACCACCTCCCAAACAATTATGGGAACCCCACCACTTCTAGTGATGAGACACAGGAACCACAGGAACCACTCAGGGCACAGTTGTTCCCTGTGTTGGGCACTCCTGTGCTGGGTACCCATAGTGCAAGTTTCACTGGGGGTGCAGAGCAGCCTCTGCAGGATCACGACTTTCCTTCCTACTTGAGTAAGAGGCAGCACATAGTTGCATTGGGGAGGGGAGTAGGTAGAGACTGGATTACCGGTGCAGCACACTAGCCAGAACATTCAAACTGGTGTAGTGGACAAGTTAATCTGTGCCAGGTATAGGGCTGGTGCAGATTAATTCCTCCTGAAGTTAAAAGGCAAACTAGGGATCATACTGTAACTCTCTGCATCCCCAGGTGTGCTCCTGGATAATGCAGTTATGTATTGCCTCTTACTCTAGGCTTATGGTAAAACCACAATCTAAACCTCAGTTACCAAAGTCCTCAGATATTTTGGTGATGACCACAATGTGAATATGAAGATACATAAATCAGGCTTTGGATGGACAAGACTCTCAGCCATTGCTTAAAGTCAGGTTACAGCGGGGCAGGATTTGTGACCTGTTACACCCTCATCTGAGCAGAGATAGACTGGTCCAGTATATGATGATATTGGATGCAACCAGAGCAGCCAGCTTATTTACATGAACTGTACAATTCATCCTTCAAGCAGATCTGTAATTCCCTCTGTGGAGCTGGGAGCTAATACACAGCAGAGTGCGCTTTTTCCTGGCTTGATCACATTATTCTTCAACTGGCATATTGGCATATTTGATTGCATATGCCCTAGAAGATGGTGTATATTTTAGTTGGGGTAGAAACCCCAGTGTGTGTTTTAATATTAATTTGCGCCTTTAGGATACATCTACACTTTAAAAAAAACAAACAAACCCATAGCGATGTGTCTCAGAGCCCGGATCAACTGACTCAGGCATGGGGGGTTTGGGGTGGGGGATTGTGCTCTCGGGCTAAAAACAGCAGTGTAGACATTCCCACTTGAGTTGGACCTTGGGCTCTAGCCTCTGAGAGTCACCTGCTACACTGCTATTTTTACCCCTTTAGCATGAGCCTGAGTCAGTTAACCTGGGCTCTCAGACTTTTAGTTGTAAGTGTGCACGTGTAATGGTCCTAGAAAAAAATATAAAGTGTATATGGCTAGGAAAACTTTTTCTTTTGAATTGTTAAGCCAGTTTTATATTGTTTAAATTCACCATCACAATATATTTTTCCCATTTCCCTTTTTATTTCCAAGTTTGTGGTGGTATTTGGAGATAGCCTGTATATCTTTATATTACAACATAAAGTCAGGACTGTCTGTTAGTCTTGGGGTTTTTTGCATGTAAGCCTCTTAGGCAGAGACTGTGCCTTCTCTTGTGTTTGTACAATGTCTATGGGAATTATCAGAAACGAATAGTAATATATTATTAGATGATTTGTAGATCATGAGAGTGGACATACCTTTTATTGTTTTTAATATTGATTCGAGGATAGAAGTAAGTGTCTGAATTATATTTAAGCAGTGTCCCCAAATATAGTTCCCCCATCCTGCAATTTACTTGTGTGCATGGCCAATGGGATAGTGTCTGATCATGCAGAGTAACTGGCAGGATCAGGGCTAGAGAGAGAAAGATGGAGAATGATTCAACTTCATTTCATACTTGAACAGTAAATAGGTAAATGACTTCACCTCATTTCAAAAATATTTTGTTTGCTGTACTATAGTCAGTTGGAGTGACAAATATCTCCATACTTTATCTTAGTAATAATAATAATAATTAATGATAATTAATCAATAAAACATGCAGCATATGATTAAATGTAAAAAAGTATCATGTAATCCAAGTAATTAAATTTTCCTGTCCATTCATTGATTAGTTATGCTTACAACTAAGAAGTAGGTTTAAAATTTTCAAAATATGTGCTTTGCATGCACTAAGACTTATAAAAACATTATCAATATTTTCTAATTAATATTGTCTCTTTTCCTTAAGCTCTTATAAGGATACTTAATGCACAGCCTAAAATTAGAGTTGACAATTGCAAATACAAACCAACCAACATAGTAATAAAATCAATACTTACATTTCTCTTGGGGCCACTTTTTACTGTTTGCAGTGCCATTCCCTTAATGGAATGGCAGCTCTGTTTGCAGAAACCTTGTAACTACCATTTTTATGTTTTAACTAAAAGCAGCTTTCCTGAAGTAGCATGATAAAAAAATTCTTGAGTTACTATCAAAAAATTCCTGAAAACATTTTGTAGCTAATTTTAACACTGGCTACAAAGAAACATCTTTTTAGAATAAACACAACTGAATTTCTGCGGATGAAATATTTGTGTTGGTAATGTCAATACGTTCTTTCCGGTTTCATTATGACAGACATTTACCTTCATATTTAAACATCTTAGCAATAAACTTTTAGTTTCATCTGTTTATTTCAGATATTCTCTAATTGCTTAAGTTTATTTCATCCTGAAGATGAGGTCTGCAATGTACCATAAAGAAATCTTGCAGTTTATTTGATCTAGCAAACGGAAATCATAGATGAAACTATAATCTTCAAGATGTGTCATCACAGCTCTTGTGCACATGTGGTTCAAGTCTTTTGACTCGATGCTTCTCCCACTGAATTTTTTCCATTAACTTCATTAACAATGGGGATTTGCATTCAGATATAAATGGACAATGACTATCATTTCATTTTGTTTTCTTACAGAAAGTCTAATCTATTGAACGTTGTTTTGTGTACACAGTGCACTGTGTATTCACACAGTGTGTGTAATATCTACATCAAGGATTGGCAACCTTTCAGAAGTGGTGTGCCGAGTCTTTGTTTATTCACTCTAATTTAAGGTTTTGCATGCCAGTAGTACATTTTAACATTTTTAGAAGGTCCCTTTCTTTCTGTAATATATGTCTATAATATATAACTAAACTATTGTTGTATGTAAAGTAAATAATGTTTTTTAAATGTTTAAGAAGCTTCATTTAAAATTAAATTAAAGTGTAGAGCCCCTCGGACTGGTGGCCAGGACCCGGGAGGGTGAGTGCCACTGAAAATCAGTTTGTATGCTACCTTCGGCATACGTGCCATAGGTTGCCTACCCATGATCTACATAGTGATATCTTTCAGAAATGCAATATAAAGCTGTACTTGCACTGTAATTGCACAATATATTTCTGTACTCATGTCGAATAGAACTTTTCTTCCAAAACATCCCATTGTAGTCAATAGACTTTAGAGGCAGAAACCACTGTACATATATAAATGTTACTATACACACACCGTATGAATACTAGAGATTGTTGGAAAACAGAATGTCCATCCTGTGGGAAAGATGACATTTCATAGTTTTTCTTGTTCCAAATCAGGACAAAAAGATGACATTTTTAAGTATTTTGTGGAATGGAAATTGTGAAATATTCATGGTAGGAAGCATCTTAATGACCTTATCAAAATACATTATTTTGATAATGTTTAAACAGTTTATTTTGATAATGCTAAACATTATAAAACACAAAATATTAAATATTATAGACGAATACAAAATATTGTATATAATAAGTTGCAATTGAACATAAATTTAAAAAAAATCATTCCAATTTCAAATTATTACAGAACTTCGTTGGTGTTCCCATTTTCCATATAATTTTTTTCAACCAACTCAGATTAATAGTATGATCTACACATTGGTGGAGCTGGTGATGACAAGTACAGTAGATTTAATGCATTGTCAGCTTTAATTATTTGCCACACTTTTATTATTTGGGTTGAAATATCAATGCTTCTTTTCTGCCTCAGATTGACTTTTTTTTTTTGAAAGTTTCAGCCAAAAATGGTCCAGCCATCTCAAAAAAACAAATGGGTGGGGTGGGGTGGGGTGAAGTGGATAGTTTGGCAATGTTCAAGATATTTTTCAGCCATTTTTTTAAAAAAGTCTAGTGCCTCAAGGCTTTGAAGGAGAAAATTGAAAATTGGTTTGAAGATGATCCAGAAATAAGAGGGATGCCTTTTGCTGTGCACCTAATAAATTATCTAAATTTGGCTCAAATATAAGCCTTGGAAAATTGCATTTGTACATGCTCAGTAAAAGCTTGTTTAGAAGCTTGCTGTTGAAATCTCCATTCTATTTGAATTAAGCATGCTCCAGTCCTACATGTTCCAGAGCTCCTTCATGCCTACTGTACTAAGCATTCTTCCTGCCACTACTGACCTTTTAGATTAGAGGTAGGAAGGAGTGCTGGGTTGGAAGCCGTGAGTTTTAGTCTTAGCTCCACTGGTGACTGAGCTTAATAACTGTGTGTACTTTGTAGCCCTCAATGTTGAACAAAGCCTCATACCCCTACTTTAGGTGGAAGGCAAATGTAATTCCCCTGTGTTTTACAGATGTGATAAATGAGAGATTGTGCAAGGTCACTTCTGGCAAAGCTGGGACTAGATGTTATGTGCCAGATTCTGTTCTGTGCCTTGCAGTATAAAAGATGCAGCCTACAAAAGATAGGAAAGGTGGCTTTAAACTTCCTTTCCGCCTTACAGATGTTGGGCTGTTCTGGAATAATTTAGAGCATCCTCCAAGGATACTCTCATTTATTGCAACCTGACAAAACTGCCTTGGATGTGCTTCTGCAATGTACAGAAAAGCCCTAAATATTCTTCTTTTTGCCCTCAATATAGCACTTGGATACATACACCAGTCCCACCATGCTTCCCCTTGGGAGAAATTCGCCTAGGGCTGATCTGACTTCTTTTGGCCTCTCTATTCTACTCCAGTGGCATACAAGGGCCACAGTAGGGGCTAGAATTTGATTTTGTGTTCTAATATGGTTGACTCTGTCATCCACTTAGTTACACTGCCTTTCTAAATAAATGTTTGTGTTTGTCTGTGCTTTCTGTAACTAATAGATCATGCTCCCCAAGAAACAGAACCCAAAAATCCTGATTGTCACCTTTGTACTCCAACTGACAATGTGTGTGTTGCATCCCACACCAATGGCTGGTCTACATAGAGGATAACAGCCTACTAGTGCTATGTTCACTTGTGGTTAAAACACTTGAATGAGTCCTAGGAGAGCTTCTTTGTATTCCTGGCTCTGCTATGGATTTTCTCTGGGATGTTGGGCAAGGCGATTAAAATGCATATGCACAAGAAAGCAATTTGTACATTTGCTTTCTTTTACATGCCTGAATTTGCAATCTGTTACTTCTTTTTAACTTAGATATTTTATATAGCATACCACCTCTCCCATTCCACTCCCCAAATCCTGCAGATTTTACTTTTTTAGGATGGAGTGTAACTTCTAGGCAAATCAGCACCAACTTTCTGTTCATTTGTATGGGAGCTGGATCAAATCCATCATCAGAAAAACTGTCACTGACTTTTGAATTTGGCCCAGTATAATTTAAAACCACATAGTTTTGTAATTAGTTTACAGAAATCAAATGACTGAGAGGCATCCACAATGTTTGTTTTCATTAGTATTTGGTCAAAGTAATTGTGGGAACAGATGCTAGTCCTATTCAGGGAAACATATTTTGAAACAGGATATTGAAAATAAAGTCCATAGGACAACAAAAGTCACTTTCCGTCATGATGTCAGCATTTGTGTGCTGTGATAAAGCAGAGCTCTTTTCATGATAAAGATAAATTCATATCCAAATCTTTAATAACAAACAAAACTGTTGTTAGCTTTTCACATTGCAGTCAGAGAGCCTCTTTGTAACTTGTCTTGAAGACTTGATTGTTAGGAACAAAAGTTATGTTCTGTACAAAAATTAATCACTCAAGTTATTACATATGGTGTACTCTGTATTCCAGACTCAGGCTTTATACTGAACGCTTTGAACAGTCCCTGCTGTACCTACGAAATGCTGTAATTGATACAGAATCATTGCTATACAACAGCTGCAATAACAAGGTGCTGCTGCCTTTACTTTAATCTACCTTTCTTTCTGCCAGTTTATTATGTTTTGAATTTATTCTTTTGTAGATCTATGTGCTATCTTTCTTATGGAAATTAATCTTTTTAGAAGATTTGTATTTTCATTTTCAAACACTAATACATTCATTCAAGTAGCCCATTATTCAGAACCAGCTGGCTTTTCATCTAGTGATATTTACTTCAAAAAGCCAAGTTAAATGGTATCAGAGATTAATTCTCAGGGCACAGGAAAGCTTTTTTTAGAGAAAAAGAGATTTGGTAATTATTAAGAATATCACAATAAAATCACAGGACATGTCAAAAAATGTGTTATGTAATCTATCATTATAGGAAACTTCAAAAAGGTTTAATTCAGTGAATCAAATATGATATGTGGGATCAGTATATGATTTTTTTCAGTCTAATATTGAATAATGATAAAGATGCTATGATTTTTAGTTATTTTCTTCTGCACAGTAAGCACCGAACCTTCAAAAAGGGCATTATCCACTACAATTTCTTACATAAATCAAACTTGAAATAAGACACATTTTACAATTCAATTTAAGATCCCACTGAGACAATAATGTTGCAAGCTGTGCATTTTGCAAAGTAATATAGTAATGTCTAGTTTGCATTTTTGAAAAACCAAATTAATCACACTTTATTGAATATGTTGAAGCAAACCTAAAATTCATCTATTATTAAAAATAACTAGTGCAACAAACACAAACTATATTTTATACATAAAGGACAAACTCATTTATTCATTAGGATAAAACACTTGGAGTTTGCATTTTGTAACTATGAAAGAAATTACATTTGCTATCTGTACTCCTTTTTTGAATTTTTAAAGCATTCTGTTCAGAGCAAGCCGCTTGAAAAATGTTCAAATACTTTAACATGGTGTCAGTCTTGAAGGCTGCTTGGGGAATCTGTGGAAATCAAGAGAGAACTGAATTTTTTAAACTTTGCACAATATAGTAGATTCAAGTAAATAATAAACCATTTACCAAATAAATCTTTTGTGAAAATTAGAAAATTTAGCCTATAGTTGATTAATTTAGGAATAATAAAATAGGTTCACAATAATCTGCACACCGTGTTGGGTCAGTGACTCTGTGTTGAGACAGGGCTGTGTGTCTTGGGACTAAGCAGTGGGTAAAATGGTGCAACAGAACCCTTAGTGTGAAATCTTGGCCTCGCTGAAGTCAATAGCAAGACTCTCATTAACTTCAGTGAAGTCAGGATTTCAACCTTACAGTTTAAAAGGGATCAGTATTTTGAGAATGAATTGTGAATCCTGTAAATGTGTTGTGACAATTGGGCCTACAGATTTACCCAAATTGTGAGCTCAACTGTAAAAAGTATGTGAAAATTCATAAGCTGTCACAATAAGCTCTAATAACAAACGATGATGGGAAAAGGTACGAAACGGAAGCAGAATAACTGAGTTAGTCTAAAAAACAAAAAGGCAAGTTGATATGATTCAAAGACTGTGTTGAAACCCTGCTTGCTAAAAACGAGATCTGGAGCCAAAAGTTAATGAGCCAAAATTGGTGAGTCACATATTAGGCTTAATTGGTGAACAAAAAAAATGAGGGGATGGGCAATTTCCCTCATCACTCCCTTTCTTGGACCTTTAAAAAGATTTTTGTGGGGAAAGTACAAAAGACCAAAAAAAAAGAGAAGAGATGGAAAGAACAGCCAGGCTACTAGAGTGAGCTTCACCATAATGGCTGTTACCTCCACTGTTTCTGGGACACCAAGCCTTCATCATCCTGATCCTAGGCAGTGTCCTGACCAGAATGGGCCAGATGCCATTGCCACCCTTACCGGCTCCAGCTGGATCCCAAACACCACCTGGGATGACAGTTATTACCATCTTTGATACCACCTCAGAGACTGTCAAACAACGGGGCTTTTCCTCCTGAGATCAGACTTTAACAACAACAGCAGCAATGACATTTCCAGCCCATCTCAACTAACTTCTTCTCTTTTCCCCAGAAGGACAGTTATTACCATCTTTGATGCCATCTGAGAGACTGTCAAACAGCAGAGAGTTTTTCCTTCTAAAAACTGTCCATAGCTAAAGGGAAAGAGAACAAGGGTTGTTGTTAATAGGAAAGCCTTATTTAATATTTACATTTAAATTGTTTAACTGATTTCCTTCTCTTCTGTATCTTTAATAAAAAGTTAAAAAGGATTTTTACTGGTATGTTTGCCAGGGTTCTGAGCAGATTGAGGTCTCTGTATAGCAAGCCCCAGACCTTGTTTAAATTTGTTTAATGTTGGACAGTGATTGGGTTATGTTACTGTCTTTAGCCCATTTATTCCATATAAATTCTGCAACAGGTGTAGAATGCTGTTCATAGTCTAGGCCTTCCAGTGAATGATAAACTAAACACAACACAAAAATCTGTGTTCCAAAAGTCAGTTAGTCACTATCTGCCAGTTATAATGTCACTTCTAGGAATAAGTACAGGCTACTCTGACACCTAAAAGACAGAGACTGACTTGATTTTTTTGGGGGGTGGGGGGGTCATTTCTTGCTAATACAGGATCTGCATGTGTATGTATTATATCATTTAAAAGAGGGAAAATGAAGCTTTCCTTAATTTATTGGAAATCAGTGTTTTCTAATGTGCTCCCCCACCTTCCATAAAACTAGGATAAACTTGTGTGAGGTAGAAGATTCTTCAGTCCATAACTAGGAAGTTCATTTGGGAAAAAGCAAGAGATCACTTTTGAATAGGTACAAGTAAATAATTCAGAATTGCAAAACTATTCCAAAGCTATCTGGAAAAGTCAGGCATACCAGTTATATTTCATTTTTCTGCAATAATACAGAAAAACATAACAGTTTACAAATACTGTAGTTCAAGGTCCATGCCTTGAAGAACATACAGTCTAAAATTAACACTGCTTCTGTTCTTGCTTAAACAGCATGTATTATAAAATTTCACTGACCTTGGTGGCATTACAGTCATATTTTATTTTATATAGAAACAAACAATTGTTAGCAAATTTGCCAACATATTAGTCATAAACAGGCTTTCCCGAAATATTGTACATTCACACGTATTTCTGCCTTTATTTTCCTATCTGAATGTGCTTATTAATTGTGATTGGTACAAAAAAAATTATCTGTTTTCCACACAAGGTCTGGGGACAATCATAGTTCCTTGCCCCGGAGGAGACTGGGGTCTGCTTCCTCTGTGTATCCTGTAGAGGGCAGTGAGGAAGTGGAGCCACGGTGGTTAAGGCATGGTGAGAGAATCAGTCTATGCCTAGCAGGGATTGTTACTTCTGCACTGCCCCTGATGTGGCTAAATGCCTAAACCTAAATGCCTAGCTGTCACAACTTCAGCAATTCCTTTTGCAAGTTTGAGAAGAATCTTTTTTGATCATATTTAAAGTAGAGACTGAACTGCAGAGCAGACCAGTCCATGGTTCTGTAGTCAGCACTGGGCATGCAGTCAGACTGATTTGTCCTGTGATCCTACTAGATTTCATAAGCAAAGCTAGGTTGATGCTTGTATGGCAGACCTGTGTGCTGAGAGAAGTGGTGTTGGTTAGTGTTAGGTTATTTAGTATCCATTTCTTGATGAGTAACTACTAAACTAATGCAAAATGTGATCTATTGGAACAGAAGAAGCTAGACCACCAAGTTCCTGACCTTGGAAGATAGGATGAGAGAGTCTGTCCTAAGTTATGGAGAAGGAAGAAGCATAGGAGCTGGTCTGGGCAGGAGAGGCTACAGCACCATGTTTCAGTGGATTAGGAGACTTCTTAACCTCCATCATCAGCTGCCTTGAGGCCTCTCTGGGATTCATCTGATTAGATTTTGTTTTTCTTCAAGTATGTTGTAGGTGACTCCAGGTAGTATGGAGGGGAGTGATGAGTCCACTGAGGTCAGGCTCCTTCCAAAATAAAAAATTAGGGGGTGTTTGGGGGCAGAGGAAGGGCAACCTTACTCAGAAAATACATTTTTTAAAAAAAAAATGAAGTCCAAAGAATTGACAGAATGTGAGACAAAGTTAATTGCTAAATCACTTTACTGTTATGTTACATTTCAACCCCCCTCATTCCTACATGCACATGGCTGCTTTTGGGGCAGGGATTTCATTTGTATCTGTAAAGCACCAAACTAAATAACTAATAGTATCTTAGCATGGAATCAAGGCTCACTTTGCCATTGGAGGTGCCGTTTTTCAGAAGAGAGTTAAAACAAAAGTCCCGTCCCAATCACGTACACTCATTAAAGGACTGACCCATTGCCCACTGATGTCAGTAACAAGATTGGTTGACTTTGATGAATTAGAGATCAGTCTGTGAAAGTTTCATAGCACTTTTTATAAGAATAGTAGCATTAACCCCAGTCTTCCACCAGAATTCTAATTCAGAACGTTATAGTTTTCGTGAGCTACATTGTCATGCATTTTAAATTCAACATAATATTCAGTTCAGTTCAATTCAGTACTTTCTTTCTTGACATGACAAACAAAGTGTTGCCAAGGTGTAAAAAGGAGACAAGGGACTCTAAGCAGTTGTGTAATACTCCAGTGCTCTGTTACAAAGCTGTTATGCACACGCCTTCACTCCATTCCAGTGGTGTGTGAAGCGATCCTTATATCCCTTACCTACCTCAAAGACATCAGTGTTTATCAAGTGCTTTGGGACCCTTGGATGAAGAGTGCTACATATTTACAAAAAAACTTGGTATTACATATTACTAATATTTCAGAAGTGGATTTTGGGCTGAAAAGATTAAATGGAAATAGTGATAAGTACACATATGTAATTGGAAAAATGCCTGTAATGAACCTGTCTGAAAGTGGTGATGTTCATATTTACAGAAGCTCTAAATGTGAAAAGCATGATCTCATTCACATGCCTGTATATATCACCAAGTTACACTGCTCAGTGTATATGGAATAAACTGATATTAGTGAGAGAGGCTAAAGTTTTTGTGTCACTGAAATATGAAATATCAGTTGAGAAAACAGAAGACTACATATGAGCACAATAATACTAATTGCAGCAGTCGAGAAGCAATAACCAGGGACTCAAGAACTTTACTTAGGGTTTCCTTTTCTCCTTCATATAATGGAATACCAATCATCTTTTTGGGGGAGGTGTTGTGAAGAAAGGGACTCAAAGCAAAAAGAAGACAGCAGAAACACGTTGTGGACACATGGCAACGAGCACTAATGTTTTCATCCTCTAACATTTTTAGCTTTGTAAGTGTCTTTAATATTCAGGACCTATATTTTATATACCTGAATTTCAGATATACGAAAGGTCAGGCATAGTTAC
This sequence comes from Chelonoidis abingdonii, assembly GCF_003597395.2. Taxonomy (NCBI): domain Eukaryota; kingdom Metazoa; phylum Chordata; order Testudines; family Testudinidae; genus Chelonoidis; species Chelonoidis abingdonii. Next base: position 294,894,033 of record NC_133769.1, read on the forward strand.
TGATTCAATGTAGTTACAGCTTAGCGATAGTATTGCTAATGCGGTAAATGTTAATGGTTATGTCTTAGAAGCAGCAAAGGGATTCTTGAGGTGTGATTCCATTTATTGGCTGAAGGTCCAGGATTTGAGAGCTGAGTGTTACAGGTATATACTGAATATGTGAAAAAGAAATCTTATTAGTAAACCAGTAGGTGGCAGTTTGTTATATGAATATTACATACAAATAAAATCTATGTTAAGGTTGCAAAGTCAAGCATCCAAACTTTGGAAAATGGCAGAATTGTTTTTCCCATACAATCTTAATTTACACCCCTTGTGCACATATGCATTATGGTGTGGTTTTTAATTACAGGATCCCATACCATTTTTTCCACAAGACTTGTGCCTCATTGATTTCACAGGATGGGTGTTGCCCACTGCCGGGTAGTTATTCAATACTTCTTTTTATCCTCATCTTTCAGTGTGTAGCTCTTATTTACTGAGCCCTATTTAAGCACTGTACTGAACAGAGGCATTAATTTTCCTCATGGGCTTTTCTATAATACTCAGATAATATGGTTCTGAGTGCTTTACATATATTAATATATGTATCTGCACAATTCCCCTGTGAGGTAATATCGTATTATTATATTGTATTATATATTATTATATTCCCATTTTACAAATGGAAAAAATTGTGTATGATCATTTAATTAAAAGACTGTATAATAATGGGTATGCACAAGGGTTGAATTAAGCTTGCAGAGTCAGGTTTGGCCTAGGAAGTCCACTTTTACAAGTATAAGTTGCTTAGCCATTTGCCAGTGGGTATAGGAGTTTTGCACAGTATTAACATTTGTAGATTTTGTTTTTGTTTAGGTTTAGTGACCCTTGTTTCATAATCTATATTAGCTTCTAGGACTAGGTAGTTTGTAGAGGATAGAATAAAGGTCTTATTTAGTAGTCACAAAAATCTCTAAAGCAAAGATTATGGAAGGGAAAAGGTCTGTGAAATATATCAATCAACCGAGAAATATGTTATGCTATGCTAGAAGAAGGACAGGAGACATTGATATGGGTTAATTAGGCCTTAATTTTATTTTTAAATGTCTGGGAGTACTCAGCAGACAAAAGTGTACAGAGCAGGTAATTCCATAATCATTTCAGTAGCTACCTGGGAGTCTTCCATCAGCGCTCCCCCTCATAGGAGCACCCACAGGAAAGAAATGGTGGGTGCTGAGCACCCAATGGCACCCGCCCACCAGAACTTCCCTCTCCCCCCATTGTCTTCTGCCTGCCGGGGGGCCACACCAATCAGCACCTCCCCCTTCCTCTCAGTGCCTACCACCTGCTGCAGATCAGCTGTTTCATGGCATCAGGAGGTACTGGAGGGTTGGGGAAGGAGCAAGGGTAAAGCGCACTCAGGGAAGGGGTTGGAACTGGGTGGGGAAGAGGTGGGAAGGGGACAGGAGGAAGCAGGGTGAGGGCAGGATGGGGTTGGGAAGAAGCAGGAAAGGTGGGGTCTTGGGGAAGGAGAGGAGTGAGGGCGGGGGCTGGGCAGAGCTGGGGGGCACCCCCCGGAAATTTGGCGCCTATGCTCCCCCTTACCCATTCTTGTCCCCACTCAACCAGCTGCTGGGACCTCACCATCCTTCCCTTCAATCCTTTACCAATAAATTTTATCTTATCACTGTATCTCTTCCCTGCGGAGTACCTACACTGGACATCCACCCTATGTTTACATAATTAGTTTTGACATTATAGCCTAACTCCCATTTCATGTTCTCCTCAAATAAGCCCTCCAGACCCACTGTGGGGAAGGTGAAAAAAACCACTTTGCCTAGGCCAATCTGACAGTGAGGGGAAACTTCCTTCCTAGTCCCCCCAAAGAAAGAAGTGATTAGTGCAATGACTCCAGCGAATCCTGACAAACACCAGTTTTTCTCCACTTCCATACTGAGAAGGTGGATGCTATTCCATCTGTTCTAGATAAAAAAGGGCGATTTTCCTACACTGGCTCTATCTTCCAGTAACCTGGGTGGGATAGATCAATGTCCCCACACTGACCTGCAGCAGAAAGTCACTCCCTCAGTTCTCCGACCCTTAAAGGGGCACACATTTTTTCCGACAAGCCAGACAACAGCCTGCGCTATTTAATGTGCGGTGAGGTCATTCTCTTGCTTTTAGTTTTCATAGTGTATCATTTCAGCTCTGATATGAGTAGATTTGTGAAAAGCAAGACAAGTCTAGTTGCTGATCAAATCTGCTTCAAAATCTTAGCCTGATTTATAAAAAGCCCGACAAGATCTGGAATGATTTAATTATCATAGTCTTTCATATGGCAGAAGGAACCTTTTTCCATTTTTAAGGATGTGCTAGATACAGCTGATCTTTTCATTTAACTGCAGTACACTACAAGAATAGAGAGCAAGTGGTGTGAAAGATTAGTAGTAGTGAAACTATCAATGGAGAAATTAAATGTAGCAAAATATGGGCAATAAAATGCAAATTAGATAAAATGAGAAAAGTAGAATTTTTTTTTATTGTGTTCTCTGTGTGGATCAGAAGTGAAATAGAATAACATCACATTGTTAGAAAAGTCACCAACATGCACTCAGCTATATCCTAATTTGTCTTGTAAGTAGGGATGTGCATGCTTAACCATGTTAGGATCTTTGATTCTGGCAAACATTAGGTGCTTGCGCAGACTTCCTGAGTCCAGGGGCGGCTCTAGGCACCAGCACGTAAAGTGCCTGCCTGGGGCGGCAAGCCACGGGGGGCGCTCTGCCAGTCACCATGAGAGCGGCAGGCAGGTTGCCTTCAGCGGCATGCCTGCGGAGGGTCCTCTGGTCCCGCGGCTTCAGCGGACCTCCCACAGGCGTGCCACTGAATCTGCGGGACCAGGGACCTCCCACAGGCAAGCCACCGAAGGCAGCCTGCCTGCTGTGCTTGGGGCGGCAAAATACCTAGAGCCATCCCTGCCTGAGTCTTATTAGATTTTAAGATCAAACCAACTCAAAACTACACTGCAGAGTTCATGAGAGAAGATAGAGGGCTAGCACAGGATCTATAGCCAAAAAATAGACAGGATAAGAGGTCAGTTAAGTAAAAATTTCCACATTTTCAATTTTCAGTCTTGCAGTCTTGTTTTTTTCACTCATCTTGTCCTATGGAGAAATATCATGTCTTTCAGGACAGACACTGGAAGGTAGATGTCTATGATATTGTTCTGAAGCAGAAACTGTTGAAATTTAAAATTAGTATGGCAAAGGACTGTCCATTGTATGCCAATTGATTTCATCTTCTGCCAAGAAAGTGCGGTTCACTGTTGTAGCTGAAGTGTGACAGTCCACACGGTACTCTTTTGATATTTCATTTTCAAGTTAATTTACCCCAGAATCATCTGAAGAGTCATAATCCAGAGTTGCACTTCCTGGTCTGTGGTGGTTGGCAGTGCTGAAAAAGATGTAATACAGAAAATGCTATTTCTATTCTAGCTTTGACAGTCCTTTGAAAGCTCCTTATCCTCCATATTAGCAATTAATAGTAGCTGCATGTCGAGAGAGCACATTTGGCTACCGGGGGAAGAATATCATAGTTCAATATGCTCCACAGAAATCTTGGGAAACATTTTTCCCCATCCCATAGTATTTGCTTCCTTGAAAATGTTGCACATTTATATAGTGTCAGTAGTGACAGTAATTACGTTTCTGTTTTTCAATTCCAATGATATGGGACAAAAGAGATGCTATTGAAGTCTGATGATCTCTGTATAGGTATTTCATTATACTTTACTTTATATAGCACCTTTATCTAAAATCTCAGCATGCTTTACACAGAGATGCAGTCTCATAAAACTCCTGAGTGCTGGATAAGTATTATAGCCAACTTCAGCAGGCTAAACTGAATCACACAGAGGTGAAGTGGCCTGCATACAAGTCAGAGTCTAAAGAAGGAGAACCAAATATTTAATTTGAATGACAAAAATTTGCAACTTTTAGCATGTGGATTATGTGCAGTTTCCAGTGAACATATAGAATGGCAGGAATCAAGCCTCAGATAAATGACCCAACATAGCTGATATAAAATGCCTCATTTGGTGATTGCTTGTTGATGAGAAATAGCTTGTATCAGGGAACCTGGAAGATAACTGTGGTCTTGTTTTGGAGATTAGTGGGACTAAAAAGGGATCAGCAGTAATATGTAGAGGGTTTTTTTGTTATTGACCTGGTGATAGACACTTAGGCTTCTCTTTTTTTTTTGTATCTTCATCACATGTTGCTTATGCATTTGATTTCATCTCACAGGGAAGGTGTACAGTTAGAATTATTTTCATATGTTATCATCCATATTTACTGGTGCTAATAATTACAGAGATAAATAATTCAGTGGCCAGATAGGTTTTATTTTAAGTGTATTTTATAAAAGCTGTGTTTTAATGTACAATTATGGCCTGTTGCACAATTACAGTTTGGGGAAGAAGTAGACTTCTGTGAAATCCATGTTAAAATGTTGTTTAGTAGAAAAGCACTGTATCTGATGGTCAGCTCAGTGGTTTTAGCATTGGCCTGCAAAACCCAGGGTTATGAATTCAATCCTTGGGGGGGTCATTTAGGATTTAGAAATTGGTCCTGCTTTGAGCAGGGGGTTGGACTAGATGAGCTTCTGAGGTCCCTTCCAACCCTGATATTCTATGGTAACAAATAGCACTATATATTTTGCTCTACCAGTCAAACTGAACATGTTCCAGGAACACGAAACATGCTGAACCCAGTTTTTAAATGTGGTCATCTACTTTAGGAACTGAAATTCCACATTATGAGTGCTTATGATGACACTTGGGCACATAAAATATATAGGCTACCAAAGAGCCTGTATCAGTGCCCATGTATGGGACTTGTTCAGCTTTGAAAATACTACTCTGTGGTCGCTTTAGTGCTTCATCAATTAAAATGCAGCTCAAAATGCAATATGGAGCTTCTAGTTGTCGCTTCACAAAGTGTTATGCTGAATCTGGAAATTTGCATAATTTAATTAATTATGCCACTAAAACCTGATTTTCTCTCAATTTAAAGCAAACAGCTTTTATGAGGGTGAACTGCAGCACCCAGGGATATCAGGTGTCCAAGCTCTTAATCCTATTACCAAGAGTTGACAACCACTGATGGAAACTGGAAAACATAAGCCTCTAGCAGGGCAACAAGTAAGGAGGAAAAAGGCAACAGATTTTTTAAAGCTTTTTGAAACCACTGTATGATTTTTAAATCATTTTTTAAAAAACAACTGAATTGGCAGCTTGCACTTTGTTGTTGAGAGGGTGAGTACTGTCTGAGGAGTAACATTTATTTTACATAGACATAAATGAAAATAACTATCTCCTATGGGAGGAAAGCTGTTGAGCTGAACTACCATAACAAAAATGCAGCAAATGGCCAATGTTTGCTATTTGTATCTATGCCTGTTCACTTACAGATGTTTAAGAGTGCAAGATGCTGTACCTTGTAAGTGGTTTCTAATGTTATAGTTGGAGACTGGCTATGAGTCATTTTGATTGTAAACTAATCTTGGCAGACCATGTCAGATTCCAAGTATCAAACTGTCAGTCACTGACTAAGCACTAGCTTTAATACCAGTGTCTCCTGTATTTCATTACAGTATTGGTTTTGAGAAAAAGTGAAAACAATGGGTACAGGTAGTGCTGAGGTATAAGATGCACTCCAGTGCAGAAGTTCTCATCTTTGACTACATATGAAATGCCATAACCAGAAATCCTATGACTGACCTTGCTAAATTCTGAGCAAGTCAGGAAAGAATATAATGGTTGTAGTAACTTACTTATGACTCCATCCTTGGAGCCCTGTGTGGATACAAAATTTGTATCTGAATCTGATCCACGATCTGCAAACATGGGCCACAGATATCCACAGATATAAAGCGGATATCCACAGATCTGCAGGTCTCTATCCATCCTCACCTCAAACCCCAGAGCTGGACAGGGCCTGACATGAAATTGACCCTATCATGAGTGGTATGTTTATGAAATATTGAAACCTTCCCACCACTTGTAGAGTGAATACCTTAACATGCTTGCCTCAATTTGTTTCTATTTTCCTACAGCAAAGGTTTCATTTTGACAAAAAGAAATTGCATTTTTCTTAACAAATCTGTCTTTTTTTTTTAAACCTGACCTAACAGTTGGTTTTGGTGGGGAAGTGGAACAAAATCACTAGAAAGGATTTATTGAAAAGTTAACTTGTTGTTAATATGAGAACTTTACATAAAATTGGAATAATTTGATTCAGGTTTCAATTAAGTTTTACAAAAATCTGTACTGTCTTCTTTTCTTCTTGAATTTTTTTTTTTATGGAACCTTATTTGGGGCTTAGGAAAATCAAAGATAAATCAAATCTTGAGTTCCAACAAGCTGTTACAGTGCATGTAAACAGGTACGGAATTGAGACATTAGGGGTCTGAATCTATTCTTTTCAGTCAGGTTCTTCACTAAATGAACATGCAGGATGGAAGTGTATTTGTCATTATTGCAATAAGCAGATAATATGGGGAAAAAAACTAGGGAAAACAAAGGTAGAATAAGCAAGCTATTTTTCCAAATAATGACTGAAAACTCAGTCTTACCTGTGGTCTTCCTATTGTGCAGAGATATTTGACTTTCCAAATTGCATGGTTATATGCCCACCTATGAGAGATGAAGCTCAAGTCCTAAGAATCTGTCTTTTGTTAGCCAGCTCAGTCTTAAACTAACTATAAACATTTCATAAAGTTTGTCAGAATTTCTTGTAAAATGATAAAGAGGATAAAGACAATAAAGATATCTGGTTTAATTGATTCTTTTCATTGTTTAATAAAATTGCTCTCTTTGACTACTGGAGAATTTGGACTGAATTTTCATTACCTGCTCCTGAACAGTTTACACTGGGATCTAGACAGTATTGCACTAATGAGTTAGAATTTATATTGAACCTTAACTGTCTTCATGAAGTAGCTGGGGAAGGAAAATCATGGCCATAATTGAGTATTTTTTCACTATAAACTATGTTATGTAGCTTTTACAATCAGGTTTTTAATAAATCTAGAGAAATTAAATTGGAATTTGGCCAACTTTTGTGCTTTTGTCATCTCATGTAAAAGTATTTTTTTAAATGGTAAGGCTAATGGGTTAATGAAACTCCTGTGAAAGTCAATGGAAATTAGAGGGTCTCCACTGTTGATCAGATAATTGTGAAAAGTACTACAAAAAGTTGCACAAAATACATTTTAGCATAATCTTTAAAGGTTCCAGACTGAGGAGCATATGAAATGAGTGTGTGAATACATTTAATATGCTGCCCAATTGTGAACTCCATATATATATATATATATATATATATAAGTGACTGCATAGTGTAGTGGTTAAAAGCGCCGCCCTTTGATATGGGAGACTGCCCTTTGCTACAAGAGACCGGCATTCAAATCCCGGTTGGTACCGAACTTTCCAGTAGGGGTCCTTGGGCAAAAGACCCCCTAACACTTCACCTGCCTACCTCAAAGATGAGAGTGATACGAACTAGGAGACTCATGCTGGCTTGGACATTGCCCAGATTAACAAGGTCTGTGCCAGGTGTTGAGGAACCAGGACAATCTGATGATAAGCGGGCTACTAGAACAAACCATTTATGGATGAGACAAGAGAACTTGGAATTGATGAAATGCTACTACAACAGTAGACCTAATGAGAGGGGATATATGCTGGGTGAGTGGCTCCAGCAGATCCCAGGAACAACATCAGAGCTCTCTGTCCAGAAGAGTGCTGTGCTAGGAACAGCTAAGATACTGTGCAGAACCCTCAAACTCCCAGGCCTCTGGTAGAGGACCTGAGGTTGAGGAAGACACATACCACCCATAGGAGTGAGAGGGGATTTTTTTTATAGTTCACATATATATATAGTTTATATATATATAAACTAGTCCCACTGAAGTCATTGGAGCGTTCTGATTAAGAAGTTTAAGATTGGGCAGCATATTATATATATTCTCAGTGACATATAGTTTTTTAAAGACCTATTCAGTTTAGAGGTCACTTAAAGTACACTTCCATAATGTAGAAATCAATAACTTTTTCACATAAATGAAATACTGATACCATTCTTTAACTGTGGTATTGTGTTTTACTGTGATATATTGAAAAGTGCTGATGTTCACGGTATTGAAAAATCTGTTTTCTCAGATATGTAAAATACTTTTATAGTCAGTATATATTGCTTTAAATCATTTTTTGCTCCAAGTGGGGTTCCACAAATAGAGAACTTGCAGGATTGGAATCATAATTTCTTATATTGAATGAAATGAAATATAAATTGACTATCTAATACTGCAGTATGTTACCCATACACAAGAGTGCTTGTCAGTTGATGCCATCAGTGAGTAAAAAATTCATTTACTGTGTAGTTTTATATTAATACCAAAATTTAAGAACAAATATGAACATAATTAATATAGCAATAGTCAGACAATGAAAACTTTACAAGCGAACACCCTCTACCACATGTAAAACAATTGTTATATTTCTCTCCAGTTCTACTCACTAAGAATTACAGAAATGTAAGTAAAACTGTTAATATAACAAATATTTAAAATTCATTAAAATACGTTGTTGATTTCTCACTGGAACTGTACTGTTTAAACTGTTTTTCTAGCCAAGGATTAAGAATTCAAAGTATATAGACTCTCCACGTGAACTAGTACAATCCTAACACCCATAAATTCATGTTTCTAACTATAAACGCCAAATGTTATCCTTGCCTATCTATAAAGGTGGCTTTTCTTTCTGTTGACAGAAAACAAAACCTCCCCCTTGCCCAACCCATACATTACAAACACTAATTTGTCAACCACCAGATGGGTTAAATTGGTGGCCTTGCTTGCAAATTCAGATATTACAAATTTGAAATCTTCCTGCATCCAAATAATTTATATTCATTCCCCACAGGCAGCAGTGATGGTTCTTGGGATAAAGAAAAACTTCAGTCTCCCCCTACCCAAGGATCACAGGCCTCTGTTAACCATCCCAGCTTGCCTGGACAGCATAATCTTCCAGTTAGCCATCCTCTCAGCCCTCTTCAACAGAACCACCTTCTGCCAAATGGTACGGGTTGACATCTTTCAACAATACCATCAGTAGTTTTCGAACTCCTGACTTTCTATTGTATTTAGTTAAATAGGCTATGCAAAATAGAAAAAATGTGGTGAATACTGTAATACTTTAATTAAAGTATTCAGCAGTGGAAATAGGAGTAATAAAAAAATAAAAACATACACAATAAACCTAATACTTAAATAGCTATTAGCGTGTGCATCAGTGGCATAATTATTGCTAAGACACCTTGCTGCAAGTATTAAAATGGGCAATATAACAAACAACAATTGCTTAGCAATGATATGATACAACATTACACAGATGTGAACAAACTAAGACGTCTGTTAGCTTCTCCCTGTGCGTATAAGACGTCCATGGATACTAGAGAGAATTACACACGTACAAAAAGTGAACAGATTCATGTTAATCGCTCTATACTGAAATGTTGGAAGAGTTCATTTTTTAACACATTTGGTGCCAAGCATTTCAACATATTTTGCTCATAAGAAAATATATTCCTAATAGTCAATATTTAAAAAAAAATCATAAACCAATATTTCCTGCCTTTTGTTTTTTTTTTCCCCTTAGGCCTGGAACTTCCTTTTATGATGATGCCCCACCCATTAATTCCTGTCAGCCTACCTCCTGCATCTGTCACAATGGCCATGAGTCAGATGAACCACCTTAGTACCATTGCAAATATGGCAGCAGCAGCACAAGTACAGAGTCCCCCGTCCAGAGTCGAGACATCTGTTATTAAGGTAAACATCTAGAAAAATATCTGTGATACTAAGTTAATTTCTTCACAGCATGGTACCTTATTAATGTAAGGCTGTTCTCATCAGATGTCAAAAGGTAAGCAGTCATAATGGCAAGGGTTGGTCAATGTTTGGAAGGGAGGGCTCCAAAGAAAAGCCCACTTACTGTAGGAATTGATTTTGGGAACTGAGTATTATGTTGGTAACTGAAAATTTTGAATATTGAGGTCTAAATCAGTGCTCCAGTTCCACAGTTGAAGTTGCCGTTTGTCAGATGAGATATAGATACTGACTACCCATGGCCAAAAAAAGATCTCATGCCACTTTCCCAGGAAGCTGGAGGTGAAATCCCTGTTGAAGTCAGTGAGAATTTTGTCATTGACTACAGTGGGCCCAAGATAACACCAATCCTGGTATTTATGTCAGATATTCCCAGCTGGAGGTCTGAGTGCCCGAACTAGAGTGACTAAATAAATTAGTTGAAGAACAACTTGAGGTGCTCCCTCACCGTAGGCTAACTGCCCTGTATTGATGCTGCTGGCACAAACTAAAAGGAATGTAGTTCACAATAATGTAACCCTGTTTGAAGGAGGATTACATTAACACAAACTAGATACCTTTTAGTTCATGCTAGCAGTGTCCACACAGGGCAGTTAGTGCACAACACTTTGGTGCACTCTGCAGTTCATACCCCCGTAGTCTGCACTGTGATGCAGTGTGGACAAACCCTTAGTAAGGCAGTTAGGACTAGACCTATATATGGCTTTAAAAGTTAGGCTGCATCTTTTGTCTTGGTAGGCATGACAACAGCAGAAATCAGCATTGGAACCATGGTGCGTGCAAATACATCTGAGACAACAGTCATGGTTTGGTGGTGACCATTTTGTATCTACCCTGTCATATCACTCATGCTGCTAACTGTCACTGCCTAGTAGCATGGTGATTTCTGCCCTTCTGTATGTTTTATTTTTCACTAGAATGGCAATTAGCAAGAGGTGCATAATACCAGAGCTGTTCCCTGGGACATATTAGGTGTATATTTCATCCTACATTTATTTTCTAAATTTCCATAGTGATCACTGCTTATTACATGAATATGTGGTAATGAATATAAAGACATTGAGAACATGATTGAGCACACACTAGCTGATGCAGCATTTTGTTTGCTCCTGTGGGAGTCTTGAAATATGATGTCCAATGTACTTAGTTTTTTGCATCCTTAACATGTTAAAGTGTCTCCCTTATTTTTATTATCAGAGGTACAACATCACAGTTTATATACAGCAGTGGGAAATTTGATCTCAATCTATTTTTGACATTCAAAAAGAAAATGTTCTATTTTTTAAACTTAAACAAAGTAATTAGTAAACTGTGTAAAGCTGGATGGCCGTTACCATGAGTGTAACTCTGTGAGGCTTAGATGGAGAGTAAAACTATAAGTAATAAATTTAAAACCTCTACCTGCCCCAACCCCCCCCCCCCAATATCTCTTTATATTGCTCTGTGTCATCATGAATTCCGTAGCTAGCACGATAATACATTGTAGCATCAAGGGGATCCAAATAAATGAGACCAGGCTAGCTTGTCTTTAAAACCAACAATTTTTTTAATCCAGCTGGATTCTTCATACATTGATGTCTATCTCTCTGACAGCTAAATACAAACACTTCCACCCTAAGAACAGTTTCTCATTCTCTTTCCAATCCCTGAGCCTATTTTCAATTGCACCCCAGCTATTTGGGGAGAGAAACCCATATTACAAATGAAGGCAAAGTTTTTTCAGATGGGAGCTAATTTTCAGTGCCCCAATTTTTGGGTGCCTAAGTTGAGACATCTTAAAGACAAATAGTTTTCTACTTGTCACTTGAAAATTAGTAAATTTTAAAAATCTTGACCTTTTTATGTGTGTGTGGGGGGGTGACCTGCATAACTTATTCCAAAAGAAATCAGCTATCCTATATTCATGCTATTAAAACCTTCATCATAACTGTCAAATTTTGTGTAGCTCCATGTGACATTTTATGCAGATTATTTAATGAGACAATTTGCATAGTTATGTCTAATTTGCATATTGTTCTTTATGCCATCTTTTAAAAAAACATGTGGATTTATGTTATTTTTAAAAGCGCCTAAGTGACTTATGGCTGAATTTCCATTTTCAAAAAGGTCTTGAGTCACTTAGGTGGTTTTGAAAATGTTGCTATTATGGCTTGTGCAGCTCTGGTTACTGAAGCCACTGGTTTATCTACAGGGCAGCAGGGCAACCTTCCCCACACATCACCATGTCAACATGCCTCAATCCTCATTTGGGGGACCTTCCTTTGCAAGTCACAGAGACAGCTCAGTCTCCATGGCCCATGAAGTTCTTGGCCTCTGCTGAATCTGCCAATTTATGCAAAGTGTGGTGCTGAGTTTGTGATGTAGGAGCTGTGACTTATCTCATACAAAGAACACCAAATGTTCATTAGATAGGTGCAGTTTTTAATCCCTACTGAGGTGAGCTGGATTCATGCTGGTTACCTACAGGAAAAAGGCTCTAAGTGTCACTAGCAATGTCCTGAGGCTTCCAGTTCCCTAATATGTGTTAACGTTACACATCATCAAATTCTGACCTCTTAGGAATCTGCACAGTCAGAGTACTGTCTTCAGTCATTGTCAGACAAACCCTGTAATATGTGGCCCACCCTATTTTTAAAGCGACATCTCCCATTAACCAAAACACGGACACTAAAAATACAGTAATAAAGCAAATATTAACAGAACATCTAAATTCACAGTTCAAATAATAGCTTGCTATATAAAATAATTTCAACAGGAATGTGAGGAGCCTAGATAAATGTACGTATGTTCCCTCCGCCCCCAGTTGGTCATCAGGCAAGTCTGAGCCCACAAGAAAGAAAAGAGAACAAACCAGATGTGACACGTTACTCATCACTCTTAATGGAAGGTGCTTAGATACTGTGGTGATGAGAGCAGTAGAAGAACCTACATGTAATAGACTAGAGCTTTCAGATCTCCTGCGCAGCATTCTGTTTCATCTATAGCAGTCCTGGTAATATAGATATAATATCCTCTTTTATGAGGAGCAGCCCATAGAGGGAAACACAACACATGCTTTGTCACTGGGTCACACTGTTATTTCTGAATGAGCACTAGAATGTTGGGTGTAACAACAAATTTTTATGCCATCTGCAGTGATTTAACCTGAAATCCCCAGATCTTAAAGCATGGGTTGTTGTCTAGCCATTAGAGAGGGACAAACATCCAAACTGTGTCAGCATGTGTTGGACAAGCACATAATTTGGACCATTTCTTTTAAAAAGTCATGTGGAAAAGCTGGTAAGATTTGGGTGTCTCTTGGGTTTTGTTCCCAGTAATGATGGCTCCAACTTCTGAATTATGTGTAAAACGAATGAAATATAATTGCCTATGCTGAGGTTGGGTCATTAGGCCTAACTTAATAATGATTGTGAAGTGTAGAGAAATAGTAAGAGTATTCTATAGGTGATCAGGGATTAGAACTAGTGGTCACATAGCTCAGTATACTTTCCTCAGTGTGCATCACACCATCAAACAATGCCTTAGGCCACATGCAGAGATAATATACATGAAATAAATTGCTGAGCCTGTGATGCATATATTTGTCTTCCACTGATTCATGCTGATAAAAGTTTTATATTGCCCCATCATCAGTCCATATTTCTCTATCAGAGAAGGTAAATAGGTGACAAATAGGCACCATGGTTTATTTTAATATTATGGATATAGATTAAGAAAGTAATTATAATCATGGAAGCGAAAGCTATCATATATCTCTGTAGTGGCATTATGGTGCTATCATAATGCTGTACATGCTTCTTATACTACTGTGTCATGATGGTCATGGAGTGAGCCTTCACACTAGCCAAATAGCAAGTGTGAAAAATCGAGACTGTCCCTATAAAATCAAGACATCTGGTCACACACTCATTTTCCTTCTGGTGCACACTTTACCATGATACTAACAAGAAAGATGGTATCACAGCATCTCTCAGCCCCTCATGATAATTTTGCTGGAGAGTTACATGTGTGGTTATTAAATCTAGTGGTTAACATTTGCACATAGGGGGCCGCAGAACTTTCCATTCACTTATGGGGTCCCAAAGCCATTCACCCTTCCATCAGATGGAGGGGTGGCCAGGTCAAATTTCAGTGCAAATTCATGTTTGCAGTGAAATTGCAAGAAAACTATAAATGGCATTTGGCATAGGAGCAGTGGCAAAAAGCCTCCCTCTCCAAACTGCCTCTGTACAGTATTTGATGAGACAACCGAAGGGGCAGCCAGGCCAAATTTCAGTGAATGCAGTTGTGGCCCGGTGCATGGAGTTGCACGGCTCACTAGCACTCTTTGATGCTGAAGCTGAGAAATACTGCCCTGGAAACTATTATTGTATGTGCCTTCAAAAGGTTTCCTTGCCTATACACAGGCAGACATCAGGATTGAAGAACTGATTTATTTAAAATAGAATCCCCTTGATTGGAATCAATGTATTAATGACCTCAGTTCCCTCTGGGTTGAAGATATACCTATCTCACAGAGCTGGAAGGGACTCTGAAAGGTCATTGAGTCCAGCCCCCTGCGTTCATTAGCAGGACCAAGTACTGATTTCCCCCCACATCCCTCAGTGGCCCCCTCAAAGATTGAACTTATAACCCTGAGGTTAGCAGGCCACTGCACAAACCACTGAACTATTCCTACATTGGAATGCCCCACTTTTTAAGGAAGGGAGGCTCCAAGGAAAAAAGGAGATGGGTGGGAGGGCATGTTTCAAAAAAGGTTGAGAAACCCTGTTCTAGCCTCATTTGCAGTAAGACATTTTTTTTAAACATTAAGTATATAAATTATTTCTCCTTGCCCTTATGAGTATCAGCTGGTATTTGGAGGGTATGGAGCTTGGGGAATTTGTTTGGGGGGGAATGGCTATTGACAGTCTACTCTGTCCCCAGTGGAGGCAAAGAAACTGTGATTTTAGCTTGTGTCCTTATGGCGCATGCAGGTAGTGGTTAAAGGACAAACTCTCTGAGCAAATATTACTAGCACCCTGCAGTGGCACTGTAAAGAGTATGTACAGTAGCATGCTACAAAGAGAAATAATATCCTAGTGCTATTGTGAGAATAAATACAGTGATGTTGTGAGGTGGGAAAACTCAAAACTACTGTTTCTGGTTTTTAATATTGATGCTAGAGGGACAAACATCACAAAGTATTATTCATTGTCAGAAAACTACTTTTTATTAGAATTTATATCCTTTCTTTTCTTTCTCTACATTTTAAGGCTTTCTGGTTTTACTTTCTCTGTCTTCTTGTTTCATTTTTTTTTCACCCAAGCTTTCATTTCGTTCTGTCTCTTTGCCTTTGACAGGAGATGGCCTTAAGAGGATTGTGAACCGAGCAGTTTTTTTTTTTTAAATTCAGTTTTCTAATCTAAGTGTCAGAGGTTATTTGAAATTAGACAAAACAAGTTTACCTTTTTCTAATTAACACAGTCTTTGAATATTGGAAGGAGTGGGACAAATTTCTACTCTTGTACATACAAGCTAATTCAATGAACTTCGGTAGAATTGTTCTGGACTTACACTGCTGTAACTGAGATCAGAATTAACATGGGAGATATTGAGTCCTGAAATGATAAACATCCTGGTTTCTTGGAGAGGAGACTTGATTTTGTAAACAGTGCCAACCTAGATGACTTGCTGACCTTTCCCTCCAATTCACCACGTCCACAGTCAGTGTTGTTATCTGTAAACTCAGAAAGCTTCAAATGCCATTCCATCACTGGGCAATATTACATTTCCAATTGATAAGAAGTTGGAATAAAACTGAGACCACATGATAAACAAATATTTTAACCATGCTAAACCGCATAAACAAGAAGATCAGACAGGAACAAAATTGTAAGGGAAGTATTGAGAAATGAACAAGTGAACAGACACCTTAGATTTGGTAATGGGCAGTTTAAGCACAAGTCTTTAGAATTAAATTTCAGAAGTTTGTGTTGTGCCCTTTCAAACATGAGATGAACATTAGATGTCCTTTTTGTAATGTAATATTTAGATATATGAGTTGGATGAATAAAAGAAATGCAGCAGCAAGCAGGGGCAGCAGATTGTGACAGCAGTGAATCACGATGAGTATGACAGCTGTGACCTGGAGATGCTTTAGACATGAGGTGTTTTTTATCACCTGTCCATGGCTTCAAAAAGCTCAGCTTGTTAGAAGTTTCAGTATATCAGATAGCTACCGTTTCTCCCCCGTACCACCCAAACAGAAAGATGCATGGAAATATGAAGGATATTGTGAAATGTATAACTCTTATTAACAATGACTTGAGATAATTCTATGTTGTGACATTTGGAAAATATCAGCAGACCAGCATCAAAAACTGCCTTGTATCAATTCAGTACGTATTCACATACATACATGTCATATATATTGTTTAGAGTGAAGAGTTACAGTAGAAAACAATTGCACTACAGGTTGAAAAAGTCACCAGCAGCACAGTAATTTTGCTAATATTCAAAAAACTCCAGACTATAATTACTCTGCCACTCCCCAAATATGCTTCAGTTTCATGTGTCCTCTGCTGAGGCTTGCTTTCGTTTACAGGATCCCTCTCACCCAGGAGTAGAACTCAATCAGCAAAATATTTAGCCAAGATGGCTGATTCAAAGTAAAACATTTCCTTTGATTTTATAGTATTTGTCCCCCAGTAATTTCAATATTTCATTTTAATTTAAGACTGTTGGGTCTACACTTCAATTCATCTGTGGGCTTAAACATTGTGTTACTATTTAATTTTATTTTTGAACTTTTTTGATTTTATTTTTTTCACGTTTGCATCATAGTGTTGCTGACAAATCTACAACAGCAGGAGAAAGGGAAGGAAATGTGTGCTATAGTCATCCAGAGCTGAAAAGCTACAACTGTATACATTTAAATTTCTCAGATACAGGCACTTTTGACCTCAAATGTGTAGCACCTGCAGAATTCCATTGTGTTGTGGCTTCTGTATATGAGGTCACATGGTCATGAAATTCTGCAGACTAGTCACTCAGTAGTTTGCAGGGTCAATGTATTTCATCAGCAAAATATATAGATAAACTTCCAGCCTAGGGATAGCTTATGTGACCTGTTGTTTAAAATAAAGAAAAGACTGCAGAGTGTGATTCTGATGGCGTAACTGCATGCAAAGCTTTGATGACAAAAACTGTTGACCACCTAGGAGAGAAGAAATGCAAAGCTGTTACAGATTTCATTACTCTGCCTTAACTGACTGGAATCTGTGAGGTAATCCCAAAGGATATTGTACATAATATGGATTGTGTACATATAAAAATGTGTGTGTGTGTCTGTGTCTGTGTACTCTGATGCTTTGGGGTTTGGTCCAGTCCAATAAGGGTTGTATCAATGCCTGCCCTGCCAACTCTGGGTGCCTTCAATGCTATGCTGCTGTGGCTCACAAATCTGAAACCAAAAGCCAGCATATGCGCAGGCAGGTCACTCCCTAGCTTTCACCACCCAGTGGCTTTTTGCAGAGTGACTCCAGCACCCTCCAAGTCTCAAATTTCCCTGATATGGTCTCCTGACAATCTGCTGAAGTTCTCATATTGTGAGTTTGAGTTACTGCATTACTTCTTATAGCCTCAGCAAGTGAGAATTTTGCTACTGCTAAAATGTGTGACAATTCTCTGATGAACAGCTTGTCTGCCTTGCCAACAAAATCTTCAGGACTCTGCCAGTCCAAGCTTTGTCTTGCAACTAACAAACAGTGAATCCCAACTTCCCCAGAGATGTCTCCCTGTACTGTCCAGCCATCTCCTGGAATACTCGCAGAAGTTATTAAGTTTGTTGTTCCTTTAAAGAGACAATACACTGCAGATCATTAATTTAACTGGAATTTGACACTTATTTCAATCACAGCACTGAATTTATTTATAGTAAAAATAATACAAGTTTATTTAACAAAAGGACATAGTTTTAAGTGACACCAAGTACAAGGAATAAAGATACAAAGGGTTACAAATAAACAAAAGTAAAATTGTGCTTCTAACACTAAAACTTAATTTTAGCAAGTTATACTTTTTGCCTGAACAGGTTTCTCAGCTATATACAGTTGCCATAGGCTTCAACGCCATTGACTGAAGAATCCAGCATTCTGTGATTTCAAGAGCTCTGGTCCTTGAATCCCCCAAGTGATGGATAGCTATGTGGTTCTCTCCCCTTTCTTTTTATAGTCTAGTTAGAGTAAACCTTTGAAACATATTCTTTAAAAACTAAGCCCAGACAAAGCTTCTCTCACCTGCTGGGATGTAGACTTCATGCTGTTTTCCCAAAGTTCATTGACCCGGCTTCAGCAGGCAGGTAGGCTTCCTGGTGTGCAATTTCCATTCCCCTGATGATTTGTATTTAAATGGGGCTTCAATTGTTTTGATTCCACACTGATTAATTTACATTGGAGACAGGATAGATAGCTGCCTTCCATTCTGTCTGGGAGAAAAAATGTTTCTCCCTGTATTTGGTCACAGACTGTAAAGCATAATATCAGTGAGTATCCTAATTTCTCATTTCACAACGATATTAATCACCAGGGTGTTGCAAGCTTTCATAAATGACCTTACTCTATACACAGTTATAATACAGTAATATTGTATACTATCAGTTGATTTGATTGGTTATCATTTGAGTTCAGACCCTCTGTCTTTGCAGTCAAAATGCTGTCTTCCTCACTTGCTAGTTTGTTGGCTGTGTTTACCTTTTATGTAAATATATCTTCATGGTTTGTTCCTGAGAACCACACAGGTCAGACAAACAAATACACAATCCTTTTTTTAAGGCAGACTGGGCTTATTTATTACTTGCCAAACACATTTTAAGAACATAATTCTAACACATATTTATAACTCTCTGTATACACCTTGTACATGCACCACACAAAAATATTAATGACCAGTGAGATATTAGATTTCCAGTGATAAATTACATGCCACTTTTTGGGTATATATCACAACAATACTGTGTTAGGTGTGATGAGTATGACAGGGCTGATAAGAGTTGCTGACACAGAGCAATGAACCACCCATGAGCCTCTGCAGCACATGCACATATAGTGAATGTATTGTAAATGTTTTCTTTTATATTTTCACTGATAAGTGAGATATTAAATGTGGAATACTGCTAGAACTGGCAATATCACAATGAAAAAATAAAAGTAATCTTATTATCTGCGCCCATGTGTATGTAAATTATAATTGCATCCAACCCCCAAAATGAGCAAAAAAACCCAATTAAAAACTATGTTAAAATATCAGTATTAATGTTGCGAAGTCAAGCAGTCAAAAGTTAGGAAATGCTGAGTCCAAATTTGCTTTTCCAATCAAATCCAGCTTTTTAAAGGAGCCATATGGACACATTCATAGGAGAAGCAAGTCCAATATAATAGACAGAAATTCTTATGAGAGTCCACACAAGCATGGACTTTGTCCCATGAGGCTTTGTGGCATTTTCAAGAACGGTTTGTATCATTGTTCGGTGCTAAATGCCACTTTTTCTCTATTTTAGTCTCTTCGAGTGTACCTCCACCAGGAGACAGGGCTTGCATCTTCCCTTATGTCACATTGGAATCCTGCATCTCTCCTTCTCTGAGTCTGTTTTCTGTAGTTCAATCTATGCATCCACTGTGATTCCTCAGTAGGCCCAACTGTGTTCAAGTCCTGTAAGTGTTCCCTGTGGGAACTATGTCTGGTGTGGAAATATAGTTAGCCAGAACAGTATTTGCAAATAAAAATATTGTTTAATATAAATAGTAGGAGCAGAGTAAGACAAGAGCAAAAGGGTTTCAGCATAATAAACAGTTTACATATATCTGTCTTGCCTATAGCATAGTTAGGCCTAGTTTATCCGGACAGCCCCACTTGTAGGGACTGGGGTTCCCTCAGGTTCCTTGCAGTCTCTATGTCTCTCCCTTCTCCTGATTTTCAAAGGTTCCCCTTTTGTTCACGGCAAAGTTCTTTGTCTCCTTGTGTCTCTTGAACCTGTTCAAACCAGTTTGTGGTTCATTAGGAATATCAGAGATGGACTTCAGTGTGGTGTTTCTCTGTATTGTCTTTTATGTACTGTAAAATAGGTGGCTATGAGAAGGATTTGTTCTTCTTCAAGTAATGTCCCTATGGGAGCTCCACTGTACAAGGTGCAACAAAACTTTCATCTACAGAGTGCTCTGCACCTTCTCAGCCATTGGTACCAACAAAGTACCGTAGACACTCCTCCACAGTACTAAATGAGCCCAGGGTACCGCATGAGCTCTGATACCCTGGAGACCTGATGGTTGGGGAAGAACCGCAATCCCCATTACTCAGTACCAGGGCCCTGTTACCGAGCACATCCTGGCACCTGAATGTCCATCTCTTTTTTTCAACACCAGATGCTCCAATCTGAGAACATGAAGTAGAGAATGATTGGTTGTTGTTGTTGTTGTTGTTTTTTACTTCAGGTAGGGCAATCAACGACTTTTTCAAAGTAACCTGCTCTTACCAACTGCTCTCAACCTCAAGACCATCAAAATCTTGAGCAGCCAGCCATGGGGAGGGAATGGGCATTTTGGCTTTGTCCTCCCCCCACTTCTTCAAAGGTTCTGGTGCCCTTGACTGGGAGGGAAATCATTGCCATAGTATTAACTGACTGAGGACAGACAAAGAGTGCCAAAGAGCAGGGATCTCTAAACAGGAGAAAGGTGAAAAGTAGCCCACAGGATGACGATTATGCAAACTGCAAAAGGGTCCAAGAAATGAATGATCAACCAGACCAGAATTAGGGAAGAAGACACAAGGGAGAACCCTGAATAGAAGGTACACTGATCAGAGATGACCTGAGAATGAATTTAGGAATTTACATCTAAAATGTTGACTGGCAGTTGCTAAGATTTACGGGAGAGTGCAGAACAAGGTAGAAACTCTTGACACATTCAGTAGTACACCATGGAGTACATGGAGGAAATCCCCCTCTTTTTCTGTTCTGAAATGGGGGAACTGGGCAGATTAACATTTTGTCTAAAAGAGCATGGATTTTTGCTTCCAGGAAAATTACAATGATAAAGGGCAACGTTATTGGGCAAAAACCTCAAGTGACAAGGGCCTAGAAGAAGTTTGATTATATGCCCAGCACTGACCCATCTCCCTTGCCTACCTTCTGAAGAGGAGCAGGGACCAACCTCATACAAATTGCTTGAGGTGCCCTCACTTGGAATGAAGAGGAGGTCTGCAAGTACAGAGTTTGAAGCCTGGACCAGCTAAACATCAGTAAGGGTGCTTTGTGGCAGGGTTCTAGAGGAAGAGTTCTGGTTATGAGGTACTTTTCCTGAGAGAATGAGATGGAGCTGCTGGATCATAATAACTGCCTGCAAAAAAGGAGAAGAGGGCTGATGAAACTCCTTTCTGTGTGAACTGGAATAGAAGGAAGGCGGCAAATAGGAAACAGAGTAGAGGAGCATTCCTCATGGGACTCCCTTCATCCAGCTTGAGAAAAGGTGATCGGATGGAAGGTCTCACAAGGTTATTTGGAGTGCGCTGGAACACAGATGGAATGGGTAGTGATTCTAGGGGTGATCATCACAACCTCATAAGTCCTGTAAAACAAGAGACTGTATACCTTTTTGTGTCCTCTGGAAATGTGACTACATCCAAAGATTATGTGGAATGTGACCTTTTCTTGATCCTGTGGCATGGAGGCTGACAGGAAAATCTAGATCCTGAAACGAAATGGCTTTGAGAGTCCTTTTCCCATTTATCAGAAGCCACATGAAGGAGGACAGAGAGTACCAGGAAAATATCTTAATTAATTAATTAAAGAGATGGGAAGATTTTATTGTGAAAAGGCATAGCCACACATGGAGAAGGAAGGCCAGGATAAAAGAAGAATGGAAGACGTCTCGTGATCAGCACAATCTATATGAGGACTGAGGGGACTGACCGATCCAGGTGATCAATTCATTTTAAAGAGACTGGATATTGTGAGTCTGAAACTTCTAATACCAGGGAAATAAAGGTGTGAGGAAGGATGCTCCATCTCCTCTGGGGTAAAAGACAAGTGCTTCCTGGTGGGAAGATTATGGGGCCAAATGAGGTCGGTACCAGATTTTCAAATGCTCAGGATCCACATCTGGGACCAAATTTTTAAGAGCTAAGCTCCCATTTAGGCATCAGAATAAGGACCAGATTTTCAAAAGGGTATAGCACCCAGCAGATCCCATTGTGACACTTACAACTAGCTCTTTTGAAAATCTGACCTCTTATTTTGGTGCCTAAATGAGAGCTGAGCTATTTTGAAGAGCAAGCCCTTATTGTATTTGACTTTAGGGGTGCTTGTAGGCAAAGTTATGCCATACTACTAATAGCTAATAGTTTAAAAGGTGTCCTAAAATGCCCAGGAGAGTTGCTGGATCGCTGGCTGGATCAGTGCTTTCTAGAATTCTGTAAGGCTGAAAAGAAGAGGGTAGAGTGGGGTTTATGTGCTACATATGATAGACAAATCTTTGCCTCTGGTTTCCTTCTCAGTGAAACCTGTCTGTAAGCCTGTCTTCCCATTGCCAGGCAAGATTGGAGAAAAAGGACATATGCCAAACATTTCTCAGTAGCCACAAAAAAGAAATGTGGGAGGTTACAGATAACTGGATAAAAAGCAAATGTTCAGTGATCATTAAAGATGGAAATAAGAGTGATCCTGGTAATTACAAACCCTTATATCTAACATTTATTACCAATAAAATAATGGAGTAAATATCCAAAGAAGACAAATAATTAAACATCTAGAACCATGAGCAATACTCAATTTTAAAGGGGTATGAAGCAAATCCTAAATAACCAGAGTAGAAGAGAAATCTATTTGCATGCTCCAAGATAGAAGCTTATGGCCTAATTATAAAGTTGCAGAGCTGACTGTTTCTTTTTAACAAATTTCACTGGCTTTCGGTAATCCACTACAATTTTGTGGTGACAAGTTTTTAGAAATGCCATTGGATTAGTGGCTCTTGCTCAACAAAATTAATTCGCTTCTGGGTAGAACCAGAAAATGAATGCTTGAAGTGAAAGTAGTACATATAATGGCCAAGCATATCACAGAGGGAGGATCTGTGGCCATTAAGGAGATAGTTATAGCTGCCTGGTCTTCTGCATGGAGGTTTCTCTAATGTGTGCCAGCTAGCAATGTTCTCCAAAGGACCATCTATCAAAAAGAGATTGCTGGAGTTCACAGCACTGCAATGATACACAATCTCTCCTGCCGTTGGCATGCCTCCGCTAGGTCCCTGACTCTCTCACTGTTCTGGAAGTTCCAGGTGAGAGGTCAGGACCAGCTTTGGAATCCTTAGCTATGAGTCTATGACTTGGACCTAAATGACTCAGAGGTAGTAGAGTGTGGAAGAGAATCTTCCCCAATATATCTGGCTTTTAGTAAAGCTTCTGGTATGCATTGGAGCAGTGGTGGGCAACCTGTGGCAGGCCACCAGACAGTTTGTTTACATTTGCACAGCTGGCCGTAGCAACCAGTGGCTACGAGTTCACCATTTCCAGCCACTGTGAGCTGCAGGAAGCGGTGCGGGTTGCAGGGATGTGCTGGCTGCAGGTTGCCCACTAGTGCATTAGACACCCGCAGATTTTGCCACTGGAAAATGTCCCTCTTTTATAACAATGGTGGGAGCAGTAATGCAGACAGGGTGTCAGCCACAGCCTGCAGCTTGGTCTATACTTCAATGGAGTTGAATTGATAAAGATGGGAATAAATTTTAGAAAAAAAATATGTAGACATAAGACATTCACAAGGCCCTGGAAAGAGTCACTTTCAGAGCCAGGATTAAAATTCAGGAAGTTTTGACTCTTCTTCCTCTAATTTAGATCTATTAGTCCCAAAGTAGTGTTTCACATCAGTCAAAAGACAGCTATTACAGTGTATTTTGTTGAAGTCTAGTCTGATTTATTAACTGAACATGTTTTTATAAATATCCTTTTTTAAAAGTTTTTAAAATAAAGTGTTTTTGAAATGTAAGTTTACCTACATCCATCTTTTTCTCCACAAACACCCTGGTGAAAAGACAGAATAACATTCCTATATTGATATTCCAGCACCATTAGTTTATTAGTATGCCCTTTTTAGAGCAACGGAGTATTTAAATTTATTATTACTAGCATTTCCATTTATTATTGCAGCTAGCTTTAATAAAGACAGAAAATTACAAGAGATTGTATATTATTGATTGGTGGAGTTTCAAAGCAAGACTATAAAGCATTGAGCTGAGGTATTACATTAATTATACTCTTGCCTAAGCATAGTTCAGTCCCTTGTCTGTTGAGGTCAAAGAGTATTCCACAAATGAACTGATAAACCCAGTTTACATAGTTCCATCATAGACTTTCTCTTGCTATGTCTTATTACATGTGAATAAAACTCATTATCTGGTTTGTTTCAGTAATAATTATATTAGTTAGTCCTATGCATTTCTTCTGCTCTCTGCCTCTTATAATATATGCTGTAATAGCACACATAAATAAATAGGGTAAGCAAATTAAGTGGTTTAAATAAATTAATTTATTCTGAAACTCTGTATTCAAATCTTATATGTTCACTGGATTTCATTTTAATGAAACCCTTCAAAGACCAATACGTTGTATGCCAAACAGTGAAATTATATATTAAATTAAATTATTAGTTATGGTCTGTTTCAATTTATACCAAATTTGTACACTGTGAATACTTAAATCCTCCTAAATCTAAAGAAATATATCTTCTATGTTCTGAGAACATCTGCATTCTAATCCTCCACTTGACTACTTGGTTCATGGGCATATAAACACACTCAGACTCATAATAAGCCTAGAGCTATGATGCAGTTAAACTTTCCTCATCAATGTTTTTAACTTAAAAAATAAAGACTATTAAAGTGGAATCCACTTACATGTCTTGATACATTGTTCTAAAAGGTCCTCACCCTCTCCATTAATAGGCCCATTGAGTCCCTGTGCAATCACGACAGCCTGCATAGCAAACGTTCACAGTCAGGGCTGTAGCAACAAAGAACGTGGCCCCCTCCGAACATATGTCCGGGGCCCCTTACCAAAAAGGTCAACGGCATATTTCGATGACTTTGCCGCGTCTGAGATCACAAGATTCCAAGTGTGAGCTCCATGTAGTACATACAAGGCACGGTCATTTATTTCCAGCATGCGGGCTTGAACTCCTTTATTCTTTCCTCTCATATTTGTGCCATTATCATAAGCTTGGCCTCTCATGTCAGCAATGTCTATTCCTAAGTTGTTTGCCTTTTCAAGAAATGCTTCCAATAAGCCCTCGCCAGTTGTATCATAAACATTAAGAAAACCAACAAACGTTTCACAAATATTGACGCCATCTTCGCTGTTGCATTCAACAAAGCGTAACACCACAGACATCTGTTCTTCATGTGACACGTCAGGAGTACAGTCCAAGATAACTGAATAATATTTTGCTTTTTTAAGCTGTGCTATGTTGGCCTCTTGAATGTTACTGGCAACAAGTTGAATCAGCTCATTTTGGATCTGTGGACTGAGGTACTGAACATGTGTCTCTGCCTTCTTAATCCTCTGTAAAAGTTCGCTGAGGACAGTATCATACTTTGCAAGCAATTCAAACAGTCCCAAAAAGTTGCCATTCGAAGGATCGCCGAGCTTTTCATTACTTCCTCGAAATGCCAAGTTTCTTTCGGACAAGAAAATAACGACATCAACCATGCGTTTGACAACATTTCTCCAGAAATCTCTTTCTTTCAGAAAAGCCTGCAATTCGAGTTGGTCAATAGATGTACGGTTTACTATGCCTGACCGAAGGTCAAACCATTTCACCATACAGTCTTGATGACCTTTGCCTGTTTCATGCTGCTGAAGTCTTTTTGACAGTGCTTTCCAAGCAGATGTTCCACGACGTAGCGGTATGTCGCCAGTGCCAAATAATTTACAACAAAAACAAAAAATGGCATCTTTCTGAACTGAGTACATTAACCATGAACGTCTTATTTTCTCGCCATTTGCCATGGTTCGATAGAAATGAGTACTTGTGAACCTCCGTCTTTCCTCGTTAAATGGAAATTCGTAACTTTCATTCTGCTGCGGTGGGCCACGTGCAACAATGTCACACACTTGCCTGTCCGATATTATAGACGGCCAATCTCCTGGATCATCAGTCAGTGGTTCAGATTCAGATACTTCTTTCCCGGCAGCAGCTGGAATATCTGTCACAGTTTGTTTGGTAGAACAACTGGATTCACCTTCGACCTCACTTGAAGCACTTCTGGATACTTCTGGATACGATTCGTCGCTGCTAGCACTGTCCGTTTCATGTGCCTGTACCTGTACGTTGGATTGCAGCGCAAAATACGTTGACAACTTTGGAATTTTCTCAAGTTCCTTCTCGGCATCTTTTGCTGCCTTTCGTTTACTAGCTCCGCTCTTATACATTCTCTTAGACATCACAAAGCACGCTTCTGCGTTGGAAACGATAAAAAACTAAACAACTAAATTAATAACATTTATCCGCCGACCGCCATTATGAACGCAAATACACATTCTTTGAATGGGTCCAATTAAAATTTGAAACTGACTGACAGACAACTGATGTAGCCAATAGCATTATGATGTATCATAATGACTTCACGGTTTTGTCAGTAAAACCGACATGGATTGTGCAATAGCGTCAATAAATGTCACTTACCTAGTTATACCTTACAGTTTTTTTGCCACTTTTAGGGGCCCCCTTCCTTGCGGGGCCCCCTCCGGTCGGAGGGTACAGAGGGTGCTCGCTACACCTCTGTTCACAGTAAACTTTAACCTGAGCAGTTTTTTTGATTAGTATAAATAGATGTGTTGTTCATTTCCTTTGGAATGCAGTCACCAAACCAAATGTTCATCCAGCTACTATGTGTGCTGTATAGTGACCATTAGAGCTGTTGGAGATTCTGTCTGGGGTTTAAGGAAGAGCAGCATGTTCTTTCTGCAAGAGGCTCATATACTTTAACAGCAGCAATCTTTCATGTTTGCCACTAACGCAAACAGAAGTTGTATTATTGAATTATGTCAGAAATAAAATTGCTTGGAAAGCAATAGGGAAAAATTAAGTTTCTGTTTTTTGTCAAATTTCTGATCAGGATTATTCAGGAAATCCTGACTTTCAGTGAGAGAAAATGAAATGATCTGCTCAATTAATGTATATCTGAGAAAAGTCAAATATAGAGAGTACTTCAAAGAACTTTTAAATGGATATTTAGAAATAAAATAGCATCCTCAATGAATGATAAACTTCTTTAAATGGAATTTTTTTCCTATAATTTTTTTTAAGCCTAAAATACATTATATACCTTTATTTAAACTCCTTTGGGGATCTGTAAGTCAAGCAGAAAAGTTAGCACAAAGGAAGCTGTAGGGTTCCAAGCACTTTTTGGAAATCTAATCACTTGTTTAAGTGACTAATTGGGAACTGAGTTCCTCTGAAAATCTGCAGTGAAATCCTAGCTTCAGTGAAGTCAATGGGGCCAGGATTTCACCCTGGTTGTTTAGGCCCTGATCCTGGAAAGATTAAAACGCATGCTTAACTTTACACACTTTCAGTCTGATCCAACTCCCATTTAAGTCAATGGCAGCCTTTCTGTTCATTTCAGTGAAAGAAGGATCAGGGCCTGTGATAGTTCCTTTAAATTTAGTGAGGAAAAAGAAAGAGGAGAGGTTATTCATCTGTACAGTAACTGGAGTTCTTTAAGATGTTTTGTTTCTATGGGTGCTCCACCACCCAACCTCATTCTCCTCTGATGTGAAGTCTTACTTCGACTTTATGGTTGAAAAGGAACTGGAGTGGTGGTCTGCCCTCCTTCTATACCCTCACACTGGAGCATGAGGATGTGTTTGATGCAGGCACAGCTAAGTAAAATCTCTGATCAAGTGTGTAAGGGCATGTGCACGTGCTAAGGTGGAGTATTAAAGCATCTCAAAGAACTCCAGGTTACCGTACAGGTAAGTAATTTCTCCTTCTCCAGTAGCAACACTCACCTCCCTTTGTTCATACTTTTTGCACCAAAGCTGCATAAATATCAGTATTTCTGATTCTTATATTAACTTCCAGTACAGATTTTTTTTACCAACACAGGCCCAGCCTACTTCAGAAAGGATTCATTCAAAAAATATTGAGTACCTATGAACACAATACATTTTCTCTGCAACTAGTTAGTATGTCAAAAGCTTTCTGCTGTAGCTGTTTTATTTATTTAGTGCCAGATTGTGAGTATTTTACTCATCCGATAGTCCCACTGAAATGAATGTGACCATTTGAGGAGTAAGGTTCTCAACATATGAGTAAGGATGTCACAGTTTTGCCCTTATTTATTTATAAAATTATAATAGCATCCACTTTCTCACGATACTGGTTACTACAATCACTTAAAACAGCCAAAATACATTTTTTTTCAAACATAACTCCATGACATAAAAAACAAGCTGCTGTTAAATATAGTTGAGAGAGTCAGTGAAAAAGCCTGACTCAATGGTTAAGTCTTTTGCTGCATTATAGAAGTCAGGCTCTGGTGTTCTAGAGGTATGAACCTTTCTCTGAGAATCCCATACCACAAGTCCTGGAGAGCTCAACCCCAGGAATAAACAAGAGTAACTGAGCAGAGTGGGATTAGATATTGCTCAAATAACAGAGAGCTCCTGTGGAGAAAATGATGTTTAATAAACAGGAGAGCTGTTGTCTTTAATTGGTTATCTTGTTTTTTGGGGGGTGTAGGAACGTGTTCCAGACAGCCCATCTCCTGCTCCTTCCCTTGAAGAAGGTCGAAGACCTGGCAGCCATCCATCATCTCATCGAAGCAGCAGTGTGTCCAGCTCACCTGCACGGACTGAGAGCTCATCAGACAGAATCCGTAGGTCACATTCTTCTCCTTGTCACCATTTTAGATTTGATTAAGTTAAGCTATTTTTTTTCTAATCAAAAAACCTTAATTCTAATTAGATCTAGATGTAGTATGTTCTGAAGTTCAGCTGCAATAGCTATTGCCCAACATTAAGTTCCCCAGTTTACAGTATCATAATGTATGATGCTTCCTTAATAGGTATTGATGAAAATTGCCATTATGTCATATTAAGCATAAAGATATAAACTATGAAACAGAATTGAAGTGAGAAAGCAATTTGCTAGACTAGTTTCAGAACTGAACATATACAAACTGTGACACATTTATGTATTTTACAGTTTTATTTAATCCTATTACCCTAGTTGGACTTCTATATTAAAGCTGACTTAAGAAGTGACATTTTATGGGATAGTTCAGTTTTTAAAAAAACAATTCTAGGTGAAATACATTTAAAAAAAATCTGCACAAACATTAGGGTGGGGAATGTGATACAAGTAATATTTTCACTTTAGAACTCACAAGGGATAGAATCAAATTAAACTGTGAAATTTGGTGAAATTGTTCTGAAGGTTCCATGACTAGGATTTGTGCATCCCTGGAATCCGAGGTACTCCAGTTCAGCAGCCTGGAAATTGAAGGTTTAGACCATATTATTTTATGCATATTAAATTCAATTTATTTTACCCTGTCCACACCTTTTCATTTTTTGCTAGGTTGCAGACTCTTGTATTAACACTTTACTGCATTGCTGAAGTTGTCGGTTGGTGAAACCGAAGGTTTTTGTCCCTTAATAAGAGACAGTTGAGATTTTTAGCTCCTGTGTAAACACAGGGAGGCATTTTGGGATGCTAATTAGATAAACACATTAGATGGATGTTTCAGGCTTTCTGCAGACTCAGGAAGGTAACACTATATTGGTTTAGACTTGAATCATATTTTCAAAATTATTTTCATAATCATGAGTAACAAAAACAGTTTTTAAAAATGAAATTGTAGATTGTAGAGCAAAATATTACAACAATGCCTGGATTCTGTGGTAAATTCCATAGTCACAGAATAGCAGCAGAGGTCAGAAGCTCTCCATATTGTCCCTGGGGTAACAGAGTTCCTCAGTCACTGCAGACAATTTTTTAAATTTTAAAATAAAACACCTAGTTCTGTTCCACTTTCAACCCCGCATCCCATTTCTAATAACTGCTTCTCTATGTGTGGTACCTGCAGGAGCAAGGTGGCTGCTTGAGAAATAGGGATCAAATCCGAGAAAGGAGTGGAGAGCTAATCGACAGGAGTTCCCTGAACCTCATTCTTAGGTTATTTGTTTTTGCCATTGCTTTCTGGGCTAGTTTTTTTCTCAGAATGTGTCAGCTTCTTGCCCAGCTGGCTTATATGGGATTCTCTGGCTTTTGTGCCTCAGAAGGCTGGGTTTAAGGGGCCAGCTGAATGGAGACAATAGAAATTAGATATGGAAAGGACCTACCAGACTAGCTAGCCAGTCTGCCTACCATTTCAGGATTATTCTCTATGGTGTATTTGCTTTCTTACATGAGAGGCATCAGTGCTTTTAGCCTATGGAATTTAGGATACTAATATACAGTTTTTGTCAAATCAAATTTAAAAATCTTATTCATCTCTCATGAAGCTTCTCCAGTAGTACTTGGCCCTGAGTTTCAGCTCTTATGTAGTGTTTTAAAACATGCTGTGCAACCCAAGATGCCAAAGTTAGCAGCTTTAAATGAAGCATTGAATCGAAAGAATTAGTGGGGAAAAGGGGCTCCCTCTGAGTGCATTTAATATTACTAATTAAATGACATTAAGGTTATTAGTTTTCTTGTACAATTGAGACAGTATCTAAAAAATACAGATATGAGTAATATTATTAAAATTATTGTTAGTGTATGTGTGTTAATATTATTGTTGGTTTTATGTCTCTGTGTCTATGACTAGCAGCTGTACATCAGAATGGGCTATCCATGAACCAGATGCTGATGGGTTTATCACCTAACATCCTACCTGGCCCTAAAGAAGGTGATCTGGCTGGTCATGAGGTTGGACATGAGACAAAAAGAATACAAATTGAGAAAGGTAACATGGATTTTATACTCTTATGGATTTTATGTCCTTATGATATTGATATAAATATATATATGATAACCTGTTCTCAGAATCTTCATGGTATTTATTATTCATTATTATTTTATTATTAAATATTAATTTATTATTATCATCATTATTGTTTATTTTATTAATGTTATGGCATAAGTGAGACCCTAAATGGTTTTTCTGTCTCTTCTCCTACTTTATAGTCTAGTAAGGAGTATGATATTGTTGATAATAGCTATAAAGAAAAAAACTAAATACATATTACATAGAAGGATAGATATAACAAATGTAGGCCTGAACTATTTCCTCATGATCTAGGTAAATGACTGCACCAGTATATGCAGTATTGTTGTAGCCGTGTTGGTCCCATGCTATCAGAGAGACAAGATGGGTAAGGTAATATCTTTTATTGGACCAAATTCTGTTGGTGAGACAAGCTTTTGAGCTCACACAAAACTCTTATACTTCTTCTCCTGTTAAGGTGCTTGTATTTAGCAGTGACACTCTGAGTTAGTTTCCCAGACCTGAAGAAGAGCTCTGCAGTTTTTGTAGTGTTTTCATGAGAGAATGATTTTAGATAATTGTTACATTTATAATCCTCCAACAAAAAATATCAGTTGCTAAAAATAATTTTCCATGTGATTGACTCTGATGAACTGATTTTCAGAGGTGCTGAACACCATGGATATTGGGCCATACATGGGGAAAAGGCAAGAGTAATACTCAGCTGCAACAATACCCAACAGCTTAAAATGAGACTGCTGCATATTAAGTAATTTATTTTCAATTTAATTGACTATCTGACTTCAAATGTATGAGTTAGATTAATGGCCTATTAGTGTTTCTATTAATTGTAATACCATTTCATCATGTTGTGTGTACAAAGTTGTTATGTTCAATGTATACTAGAAATATTAACTGAATTCTTCAGTGTTTAAAAGAATTATATTTCACACAGAATTTTTACTGAAACTACACTTAAACATTGAGCAAGCTTTATAGAGCTGGAAAATGGTATCAGTGGAAGAGGAGTTAGAAATAGGAGCTGTTTCCCTTAGTAAAAACATTCTCTGGGAAAGGTGAGTCAGAAGAAATTAGCTCTTTGGGATAGGTGCAAAATGTAAGAGCCATCACTTTAATACAGCTGGATTGATTGGCTGCAACAGTAATAGCTATAAGAACTTACCTTTTCTGTCCTGTGTCTGAACACTGAGATATGAAAAGAGAATTAAAATCTGGACACTTCTGTTCTGGACAGGTGGCATCTTCATTAAGATTATCCTAAAAATAATGGACACAACATTTCTTTTATATAAGCCATTAATTTTTGTTCATTACACTCACAACCCATGTTAGCTACTTATATGCCCCACTTAGCCTCCGCAAATGGTATCCCTACTGAGACGTATGATGTGATCAAATAGGCTTGTTTTGAATTTCAGTAAATGTTTCAATTTTAGCCCACTGATGTCGCACATTTTTCCTGTGTAATCTAGAAAACAGCAGTACATATTGGGAATTGTTACCATTTGTCTTATAAAAAAATTAAAACAACAGGAACATGACTTTAGTTTCTAGTGGTTTCCCAAACGTGTTTCCCCAAGCGGCCACCAGTTCAGCTTCCCTATAAAATTTGTTCTTTTTGAAACTGCTGAAGATTCTCTTTCTTTAACAGTCATTGTTTAGGTCAAAGCTTCTATTTTTCCTTTTCTTTCTTTCTCTCTCTTTCTCTCTGTTCCAGCCTACTGAATTAATGGTAAATATTCATGGACTATCTAGATTGATAGGGCATGCTAAATTAAAAATTGTTTTCTGTCATGACCACATTTATCATATCTCTCATACCAGCCCTCTAACTTTTATACTAAACTTATCTGTATTAAAACAAGTGATTCCATTCACAGATATTTGTGGAGATGGTAATTATCTGTTAGTGTCGCTATAGCCCTGACATTCAGATCCGCAGCTTGCTGCTACCACCTCTAATCTGTCAAAAGGCAATTATATATATATATATATATATATATAGCATTCAAATACTCAGCCATTGTCTGAATCTGCCTTGTTCTTGTCACCTGACTTTAAAAAAAATTGTAAGTTTTGAATATGAGTCGTTAAGCATTTATGCATTACTCTGTTTTCTTCTGAGACATATTTGTGTCAGTCCATCAGTTGGAACTAGAATGACTTTTAATTATAGCTGTGAGAACTTGGGAAATCCCACCTGGTGAAGAAGCCTCTGTCTCTTTTCTTCCTTCTCCCTCCCCCAATTTTTTTAAACCGAAAAGCTCTCCAAGGTCCTGAGCTTAGGGAGAAATTAATTAAAATTTAAATATGAGAAAAAGTTATGGTAATGAAATCTAATAAAGACACTGTATTTTAAGAAG
The DNA here is from genome assembly GCF_003597395.2 of Chelonoidis abingdonii. NCBI lineage: Eukaryota > Metazoa > Chordata > Testudines > Testudinidae > Chelonoidis > Chelonoidis abingdonii. The sequence continues at coordinate 294,927,346 of NC_133769.1, forward strand.
GTCCAAGAGAAGCCAGAAGGGGCCAATCATGGTTGATTCAAATGATGTGCCTGGTCAAGGAAAGAGAATATCATGTGTCTTGGGCAATATAATGAGCTAATCTACCTGCTCTGCACAGTACAGTATAGCATAATAACTATAGATTCAATGTATATGTAGCTTCATTTTGCTTGATGTTAATAGACATCAGAACAAACAAAGTAAGTATTTTTTTCACATAATGCTTGATTGACCTGTGAAACTTATTACCAGCGGATGTTGTGAAAGCAAAATTTATATCTGGATTAAAGAAAGAATTATATATGTTAACAGAGAATAGGTTTATCAATGACTATTAGACACTAAAGTCAGGGATGCAGTCCCATGCTCTGGGTGTCCCTAAACCTCTAACTACCAGACTCTGGGACTGGATGACAGGAAATGGATAAGTTGATGATTGTCCTGTTCAGTTCATTCCTTTTGTAGTGTCTGGCATTGTTCACTGTCAGAATACAGGATATTGGGCTAGATAGACCATTGGTCTTGACCCAGTGTGGCCATTCTTATGCTTTAATTCCCCTTTCAAAATATTGTTATCTATCTGTTTAATTGATCCATTTGTTTAATTGATTCTATTGCTGTCTACTTCTAAAGTCGATTCTGTCGTAGGGCCTGGTTTTGCAAAGGACTGAGTGACCTCAACTCCCACTGAAGTCAATCTACCATTAACACAATGGGAGTAGGATTGGACTCCATTGGCTTAATCCATAGCCTATGAATATCAGTGGAAAGATTACCATTGGTTTCAGTGGATCATGGATGTGGCCCAAGATCAATACTTGTTGCAGCAAAATAGGAGAAGAACTTGTTCTCCAAAAAACTATTATGTGCACCTTTAAGAAAATCTGTAAGTCTACACTTTCAGTATCCATGCTTGCTCATCAGAGAGTAACAAATTTTCCAACTATACTGAAAGTGTACTTCAAAATTGCAAATGATCCTGGGAAGGAGGTTATTTGAAGAGTTTGACAGCAGTTATCATTAAGACAAGTTATCATCATTTCAGCAGCCTGTAAGTTAGGAATCCTTTCATGATGCATAATTTTTTTAAAAAAAAATAAAATAGGATTGCACAAAAAGATCAGCATTATGAGTGGTAGAGAGTGTGTGTTCTCAAGACCAATTGATTTCTTTTTAACTGAGTGCCAAAGCTAAGACTAGGAGCTGCTGCAAGTAATAAAAAAAAGTGGTCATGGGGCACAAGAGTTGGTTCTCGATAAGCCAACATATTTTGCTGAGATACTGTGGTTACTAGGACATCAGATTAGAACCTTCTTCTGTCTGCACATACTTATAATTTTTAGATTGAAACAATCTTAGGTAAAGCCTGAATGTCATTCTTATTTTTAAATTGAATAAGTTATTTGAGGTGTTATAGAAAGGACACTCTCCTTTTGAAAACTGTGTATGCTGTTTTCAGTTTCTGTAATGAAATATTTACTACCTTAGCAACAAAAGCTAAACTAGCCTTTTCCAACATTTATTTTAACTCTGGTATTAATGGAAATTTTTCACATGATTTTCAGCAAACCTACGAGTGCGACCCCCCCCTTATAAATAAAAACATATTTTTATATATTTAATATATTTTATATTTATTTATATTATAAATGCTGGAGGTGAAGCGGGTTTGTGGGTGGAGGCTAATAGCTCCTGACCCCCCATGTAGTAACCTTGAGATCCCCGAAGGGTCATGACCCCAGTTTGAGAACCCCTGATCTACACTAACCTCCTTTAAAATGCCATAATACCTGCATTTGAGATATAACTCTCTGATAACCCCAATAACTTTCTCTTATTTGATACACATATATTTCATGCCCCTTGGGACATGACCAGTCCCAGATAGCCAGCCAGCCATCACTGCAGAGTGAAAAACAGAACCTAATTCAAATATTCTTATGACTTGACTAGATATACATCTAGCATGTTTAACCATTACACCCAACCCCCAAAAGAGCAAATAAATGTTTGTTATAAAAGTTAAGGACAAAGAAAGAGTTTTGGCATAACCGTGCATTTTCATTTACTGGAACCATCTCCCACCCAAGTCAGAAACCACATGCTCAAGAACATACATTAGGCTCTTGGCTTATATACAATTTTAATTAGTTCTCTAATAAAACCCTTTTTATGGAAGGAGTCTTGAGCAGTTGGGTTGAATTTGCATTCACAAACCTTCTACTTGTTTAATTTTTGTGTGAGCATAATTTCTCTCTCCATTTTCATCTATTTATGTACACATAGTTTTTGTGTGTGTGTCCTAATACATACTCCATATTTACATGAAGTGGAAGCAACCAAGACATGAACATAACTTTAAGTACCTACATATTGTATTTGTAACCTTGTTCTCTGTTCCCTTATTCTCATTCTGTTTTCTCTTGCTGCCACATCTTTATGTTTTATGTTGTAAATTCTGAGGGCCAGGGACTCTCTGCATATGCATTTGTACAGAACCTAGCACAGTGTGACCTTGACCCTAATTGGGGCCTTTGGGCAGTACTGCAATACTAACAAGATGATACTAAGGTATGGTATTGCCCCTTTCTAGTCCACTAAACAGGAGTCAGGGTCAGGAAAACCAGTATCACCAAAACAGCTCTTGGGCACTCTGCTTGTTGATATGCATTTCACTCAGTCCAGGAATGCATTTAGCATGTTAAGATCTGTTACCGCTCATGGACTACATATGTGAAAAAGGAAATGAAAAGTTTTTCTTAGTGGGTTGATATTCACTAAAAAGCAAAACGGAGATGAGGGTATGGCTGCACTTGAAATGTCAAAGCGCTGCTGCAGCAGCGCTTTGAGGTGCGAGTGTGGTCGCAGTGCCAGCGCTGAGAGAGAGCTCTCCCAGCGCTGCACGTACTTCACATCCTCTATAGGTGTAGCTTGCAGCGCTGGGAGCCACGCTGCCAGCGCTGCAACACTGTTTACACTGAGGCTTTACAGCGCTGTATCTTGCAGTGCTCAGGGGGGTGTTTTTTTCACACCCCTGAGTGCGAAACTTGCAGCGCTGTAAAGCGCCAGTGTAGCCATGGCCAAACTCCATTCTTATGACTTGGAAAATACTGTAGCTTCCTCAGTTAGTATTGCATTATTTGTGTGTACATTCAGGGAAGATGGTAAGATCAACACAAACTTCTTGAAGCTATATTTATAACAAAACATTTAAAAATATCGTTCTTTGTATCTTATATAAAGTAATAGAGTTTAAGGTTATCTAGTCTGACCTCCTGTATTCCACAGGCCATCAGTATGACCCAGCACCCACGTACTAAACTAAAATTAGATCAAAGTATTACAGCCTGCAGAAGATTGGGCTGTTATGTGTCATAAGGAGAGAATAGACGAGACCAAGGCACACCGGTACAAGAGGCTCCTGCAATGGCAGGGAAATCACTAAAGTGAGATATACCCAGATAATCCTGGCAAGTGACTCATACCCACAGGCTGCAGAGAAAAGTGAAAACCCCACAATGTCACTGGCACTCTGACCTGGGGGAAAATGCCTTCCATACCCCACATATGGTGATCAGCTAGACTCTGAGCATATGAGGAAGAACCTGCCAGCTGAGCACTGGAGAGAGAAAATGTCCAGTATCACCTCAGAGCCCTAGCCCATCCTGGCCAATGTACAACCTCTATCTACATGTAGCCATCTCTGATACTTCAGAGCAATGTTTCCCAAACTTGGGACGCCACTTATGTAGGGAAAGCCCCTGGCGGGCTGGGCCAGTTTGTTTATCTGCCACATCTGCAGGTTTGACCGATCGTGGCTCCCACTGGCTGCGGTTCATTGCTCCAGGCCAATGGGAGCTACTGGAAGCGGCAGCCAGCACATCCCATTGGCCTGGAGCAACTAACCATGGCCAGTGGGAGCCGTGATCAGCTGGACCTGTGGACGGGGCAGGTAAAAAAACTGGTCCAGTACGGCAGGGGCTTTCCCTACAGAAACGATGTTTGTTTGGGAAACACTGCCTCAGAGGAAGGAGACACACATGTATACACACACAGAGAATACATTGGAGGGTGGGATTCCTTCCTGATCCCTGCAGGTGGCTGGCTGAAACCATGAAGCTTATCTTTTAGGAACATAAGACAAACTGGAAATGAGCCCAAGGGCTGCTGAGCCTTGCCCCCTACCTCACTAACAGTCCTGTCATACAATCACATTCATAAATGTATTCAGCTTGCTCTTAAAATGAATTAAGTAGTTTTCCCCTACAATCTCAGCCCTGTGATGGTTAAAAACTTTCTTCTAATTTCCAGGATTCATTTGTTCACGATCTGTTTATTCCCAATTGTTCTTGTACCAACATTGGTCTTTAGCAGAGGTTCCCAAACTTGGTTCATGGCTTACTCAGGGTAAGCCCCTGGCGGACCTCGAGACACTTTGTTTACCTGA